>NC_136273.1:79118343-79328343 GCF_964187855.1 Myxine glutinosa
CCCCTAGTTCGTCCACAAGCAACACGTAGGCCACCATAGAACTTTAGTTATTTCATTATTATGTGTTTTAGATAAGGCCGTGTTTCCAATAGTTGAATCTGCCTTGCATCAATTAAATAACAGTAGGTCCCCAATCCAATTCCAGCCATTTTGCCAACCTCTCTCTCCCAGCGGCGCCATTATGCACCTCTGCCAGCAGCAGCCGCCTTAGTGCTCGCTCAAGCTGCCATAAACCATGCGGTCAGGCCCGAGGAAAAAGGGGGCGGAACACCAAGCAGAAGGTGGGGTCTGTCAACCAGCCGTCAAAGGCGTAGCCGGTAAGCCCTCACCAGCCAACCAGGGCTGAGGGAATATCACCGACGGGCGTGGCTTTATGAAGCACGGAGTGATCTTGGCTCGCATGATATAAGCGCGAACGCAAAGCCCTTTGACAGGACTCCTGCGAGAGCGGCGCTATTAACAAGACTGCGCACATGGACTTCTTTTGATTAGAGAGTGCTGGTTGGACTTGGTCGGCAGCGTGCATTACAAACGGACTGGTGGGAGAGAGCGCATTTGAACGAGTTTGGTTGGAGACGCGCTTATTAACGAACTTGTCCAGGAGCGCACACGTACAGAACACCAGCCACCCCCCCCCGCCCCCCGCTATATGTAAGGTCCGGTCGCATTCCAATGATACGCGGAGCTGCCTGCCGGGTTTTCGCCCGCTGGACTGGAGCCTCACCTGGAGCCGGACCCCATCGCCTGGACCATCTACCTGGACCTTCCACCCTACCAGCTACAATCCCCGTGTGAGTGTGTATGTTTCTCTGGGGTCCTAAGTTAAGACTGTTTTTAAGACTGCCCTGTGTCCTGCTTCTTCTTCTTCCTTTCTTGTACATTCTTTCCTTTCCTCTCTTTTTGTTTGTAATAAATTCACCTGTTCTTTCTGGTTTCGCCATAATCCCTTCGCTTTCGTCTTTTCTCAATTGAGTACCTGTGGCACGATTAGGAACCGCTGCAATCGGGTCTAGTTATTGTTAACGGCCCGAATCGCGGCTCGCTTCGCTCAGCGTGTCCATTAACGCCGTGGTTCTGGCGGGAGTTATCTCCTTGCTTTACGGCCGGTGGTAGTACTTAGATAATTGGACTAAGACTCGACCAACAACCCTACTTACCACCGACCGGAAGGAACGTTATAACTTCCCAGGACTCGGGACGGCCAGCTAAAAGGACAAGGGGATTAACCCCCCCTTGATAAGGGGAGAGCCCGAGATCCGTAACAGTATTTTCCTTAATGATAGTGGAAAATGTTAATTAAGACAGCACCGGCGTGGACAGAATACAGCGATGGCTGCTGTTTTTTTGTTAATTAGGTAAGAGAAAACCACACCTAATTAGTGCTTAAAACACGAAATAAAGTGTCAAAATCTGAGCAAATGTTGGTCAGCTATAAAAGTGCACAAAGTTTAGACAAAAATCATTTTAAAAAGTTTTTCGTCAAATCAATACTGTAAATACCTTGTGGGACCGTAACCTAAGAAGATGATTAAAACTTGGTGCTTGGTACATCCAAGACCTTGAGGTGAGAAATTACTATGGAATTAAGCAGAGCAATTAGTATTCTTAACACCCCCCCCCCCCCCATCTCATCCCCCTTCCTTTTTAACCCCCTGTCCCCCATTCCCCATGTTAGTGCCTCATTTAAAGTGAAATACCTGATGTACCTGATCCTTGAATATGGCCGAGATGTTTCCTCATATAAACCCTGGTTGTGCCATTGCAGATGTTCACTGCAAGAGTGTGGTAATTGATGAGATACTAACTTATCTCCTATCTAGAGATGCTGCTGGTAGTAAAAAAAGGATGTATCGCAAGTCAATCCTACTGGTAAATTCACAGTGATTGGTTTGCAGTGGAGTCGATGGCATACAGTACCCTGGAGAAGTGAAGCAAGGTGAAGCGGATGACTTCCAGGTGTCTGTCATGGTGTCAGCTAGAAAATACTGGAAGTGGCTCCAAGTACCTGATGAGGTATTAGACCCACGAAATGAAATAGTTAAGAAGTTGGATCCTCCCACCAATGTTGACTAACACGAGCTGTCACTTCAAATTTACAAACTTTTAGTCGTCATAGAACTTCTACGTTACATGGAAGACTTTGGAAGGGTGAGAACATTAGGATGAGTGATATTACCTTTTGTTAGCAACTGTTTTAATTACCCATCCCTTGTGCAGCAGGAGATGCTTCTGTGTGTCTGTGTCTGTGTGTGTCTGTGTGTATCTGTCTGTGCATGTCTGTCTGTGTGTCTATCTCTGTGTGTTTGTGTGTGTCTGTCTGTGTGTGTCTGTGTCTGTGTCTGTGTCTGTATGTGTGTCTGTGTGTGACTGTGTTTGTCTGTGTGTGTGTGTGTGTGTGTCTCTGTGTGTATCTGTCTGTGTGTGTGTGTCTGTGTGTGTCTGTGTTTGTCTGTGTGTGTGTGTGTGTCTGTCTGTGTGTGTGTGTGTGTGTCTGTGTGTGTGTGTGTGTGTGTTTGGGTGTGTCTGTGTCTGTGTGTCTGTGTGTCTGTGTGTCTGTGTTTGTCTGTGTGTGTGTGTGTGTGTGTGTGTGTGTGTGTGTCTGTGTGTGTGTGTGTGTGTGTGTGTGTGTGTGTGTGTGTGTGTGTGTGTGTGTGTGTGTGTGTCTGGACCGTAACTTCTGTTTTTTTTACCATTTGAGTTTTGTCATCAAATTTTTACCAAAGCTTTATTGTGATAATATGGAGAAGGAAAATTAATAATTTGGTCAAATGGTCAAAGGTCAGCATCACATAAAATCGTCAATTTTCATCCAATTGACCTGAAACTTTAAGAATTTGCATATTGGGTTACTGAATTGGTTCACCAATCAAAAGCTAGAAGCTGGTGGGGGGGTGGAGGGGGGCGGTTGATCAAAAGGTTAAAGGCCAAGGTTGTAGTCAGGTTCACTATGTTAATAAATATAATTTCTTTCAAAATTTTGGGATTAGCAAACCTGTACATTTTGGGAATCTTCAGAGCATGGAGAATCTGAAAATGAATGTTGGCATTTGCACAGACACCTGCATGGCCGCCATTTTGGATTTTGAAAATGGCCGCCATAAAATACATATTTTGCGCGATCTCGGCTTCTAGACAACCTAGAGACTTAATTAAATATGCTAATCCTATGTTTTCTGGGTCAAGGAATCCAATAAAGGCCTCAAAATAGTGCTCAGGATTATAGAAAAGCAACAAACAAAGGTAATTGAAAACCATTGTCTTTATATTTGTGATATAACTGTATTACATAATACATGATATTGCAAGTCCTTTGAAGTTATAGGTTGTTATAGGAAGTTATAGGTAGTATCAGATTGAACTATAAGTCCTATACACAGGATCTACGAGGTCTACACCGTTCAGGAATATGCTTTTACGGATCTTCATCACTGTCCTGAGTGTCATTTTCGCAAAGGTGTCTACGCAAATGTAAACATTAATTTTTGGATTCCTCATGCTCTGAATATTCCAAAAATGTATAGTTTTGCTAATCTACCAAAATTTTGAACGAAAAAACATAGTGAACCTGACTATTGCGTAAAATCATCAATTTTCACCCAATTGACATGAAATTTAAAGAATTTGCTTGTCAAGTCATTGAATTGTTTAACTAGTCAAAAGGTAGGAGTCAAATTGTTTTAGATAAAAAGGTCAAAGTTGCATAAAATCATCAATTTTCATCGAATTGACCTGAAATTTGAAGACTTTGCATATTGGATCACAGAATTGATTCACCCATCAAAAGCTAAAAGCTGATTATTTTTATAACTAAAGCTCCAAGGTCAAAGCTGCATAAAATCATCAATTTTCATTTTGTATTTTTAAAAAAAACTGTTTTCATTATTTTGAACATACAGAAGAAGATGTCCTCTGAATACAAACGGACGCAGAGAGACAATACATTTTCAGATGCTTTCTAGTTTGTAATTGTTAAACCTTAACCATTTCTGTAACTCGAAACATGAGTCACTGTAACATGTGTCACATGAAGTTTATTGCTGTTCAGGTTCCTATAACAATTAATGAATTTAATGTTCACCCATACAACTGTGCAGTTGCAGTCATTTTGTTCAAAACAGAATATAAATTATTTAACTGATTGGATTGAGGAGAATCTTCAAACAAACTATTGTGATTTTGTGCCACATCCTTTTTTGGTAACATGAGTCACACTCATTTCAGTCATTACAAAAAGATATTAAATCATCTTACTATAATTCACCAGATGTCTGTCCGTCTGTCTATCTGTTCATCCGTCTGTCTGTCTGTCCGTTTTGAAGGTACCGCAAAAACGGCTGAACTGATCTCAACGATATTTTGGGTGGGTAATCCTGGGATATCCTGGAGTAAAATAGGGTATTGTGGTGCTGTGCACACACGACTCGATTGCCAGAGAGGTAGGCCACAACGCGTTGGTACAAAAAGAGTCTTTATTCAGAGCTCGCACTTCAGCACTGGGCGGGCTCGAGCTTAGAGCCCGCATATATGTCCCGAGGCCACGCCTTGCCCCCGGGCGTGGCCGATCGGTCGAAAGGCGGGGCATGCGTTTTCGTTCCCCGCCTGGACGCTCGCGCCACCCACTGGTGCGCGGAATTATTGTCCCTTGTGCCCGCCACAAGTGCCCCCCCAGAATTCCCGTGCACCTGAAGGGTGAGTTTGCGGGGAAGCCGGATGACCCGGCCAAAACGCCCCCTGGCGATGCGTGCAGGGCTGGGGGGTAGCGGGACGGCGGGGCTGGGGGGTGCCGGGGGCCCGACCGCCGGGGGGCGGCCTAGACGCGGAGGCAGAGCTGCTTGCGGGGGGTGGTCCAGATCGAGGTGGGCTGGCTTGAGGCGGTCCACGGAGATACGATCCGGGGCACCGCCGATGTCGACGGTGAAATATTTGTCCCCGGTCTCCAGCACGCGGAAGGGCCCGTTGTACGGGGGCCGCAGTGGTGCCCGGTGGGCGTCGTGCCGGACGAAGACGTACTCCGCCGTGCGAAGCTCCGGGGCGACGTGGGAAGACGGGCAACCGTGGTGTGACGTCGGCACTGGGGTGAACCTCCGGGCGGTCTCCTGCAGGGTGGAGCGCTGTTGCGCCGCGGACCAAGGAGCCGTGGAGTCGGGGATAAATTCGCCCGGTACCCGCAGTGGTTACCCGAAGACCAGCTCTGCCAAGGACGCGCGCAGGTCGTCCTTGGGCGCCGTCTTGAGGCCCAGCAGGACCCAGGGGAGCCTGTCGGCCCATCTGCCGTCACGGAGGCTGGCCCGGAGCGCGGCCTTCATCGAGCGATGAAAGCGCTCACACAGGCCATTGGCCTGGGGGTGGTAGGCCGTGGTGCGGTGTAGTTTTACGCCGAGCCCTTGCGCCACCGCGCCCCAGAGCTCCGAGGTGAACTGGGGGCCGTGGTCGGATGAGATGTACGAGTGGGCACCGAACCGGGAAACCCAAGTGGCGATGAAGGCCTGCGCCACATCAGCCGCAGATGTCGACGCCAATGGGACGGCCTCCGGCCACTGTGTGGTGCGGTCCACCATGGTGAGGAGGTGGGTGAACCCCCGCGAGGGGGGCAGAGGTCCCACCAAGTTGACGAGCACGTGGTCGAACCGACGCTCGGGCACCGCAAACGGGGCCAACGGGGCCTGGGTGTGGCGGTGGACCTTTTAGTCCGAGTGTGGCGGATACCTCACTAGTATTAAGAATCAGGTTTTTTATATACATATATTTTCAGAAGCCTTGATCCTCAATCCACTTAAAAATTCACCAACCTGGTGCAACGAGGCCCCCAAGAAAAAAACGATCACAAAAGGATTGCCTTGCGGTGGCACGCGAGGCACGTCCTGGCCCAGTCGCGGCCATGCCAGACGAACTTCGCCGCGACGAGCTTCTGGGAGGCCTTCGTGCCCGGGTGGGACAGGCCGTGGATGGCGTCGAACACTGGGTGCTGCCAGCCAGCGGGCACGATGGGGCGAGGCCGGCCGAGGGAGACGTCGCACAGGAGGGCCGTGACGGTGGTCCGCAAGGCCTGGACGCCGGGGTCAGCGGTCTGGTCCTCCGCCATCCGGGCATAGTCGATCCCGAGGTGGACCGCGTGCGCGACGGACCGGGAAAGGCAATCCGCCACCGGGTTGTCTTTACCCGCCACGTGACGGATGTCCGTCGTATACTCGGACACGGCAGAGAGGTGACGCTGCTGCCGTGCCGACCATGGCTCGGCGACCTTGGCCATCGCGAACACAAGGGGCTTGTGGTCGACGAAAGCCGTGAACGGGCGGCCCTCCAGCAGATGGCGGAAGTGTCGGACCGCCAGGTAGAGCCCGAGCAGCTCGCGGTCGAAGGTGCTGTAATGGCGTTCGTGCGGGCGAAGCTGCCGGCTAAAAAACGCCAGCGGCTGCCAAGCACCACGCACCCACTGCTCATGCACCGCGCCCACCGCGTAGTCCGACGCGTCGGTGGTGAGGGCGATCGGTGCATCGGGCGCCGGGTGCGCCAGCATGGTGGCGTTGGCCAGGGCCAGCTTTGCGCCAGCAAACGCCGCGGCCATCAGCTCCGACCAGGCGATGTCGCCTTTGCCCGGCTTGCCCCAGAGGGCCTCATGCAGGGGGCGGAGGAGCTGGGTGACGTGGGGCACGAAGCGGTGGTAAAAATTTACCATGCCCAGGAACTCCTGGAGCCCCTTGATCGTGTGGGGTCATGGGAAATCCTTGACCGCATCTACCTTGGCCGGTAAAGGGACGGCCCCGTGCCTGGTGATGCGGTGCCCCAAGAAGTCGATGGTGGCGACGCCGAAACGGCACTTTGCGGGGTTGATGATAAGGCCATGCTGGCACAGGCGTTCGAAAAGCATGTGGAGGTGGAGCAGGTGCTCCTCCTGGGATGCGCTCGCGACTAGGATGTCGTCCAGGTAGACAGAGAGGAAAGGTAAGTCGTGCAAGACGCTGTCCATAAGCCATTGGAACGCCTAGGCCGCATTCTTCAACCCGAAAGGCATTCGCAGGAACTCGAAGAGGCCGAAAGGGGTGATGACGGCGGTCTTCGAGACATCGCCCGGTTGTACGGGGACCTGGTGGTAGCTTCGGATGAGGTCCACCTTGGAAAACACGGTCGTGTTTGCCAACCGGGCGGAAAAGTCCTGTATATGTGGGACCTGGTAGCGGTCGGGGGTGGTGGCATCATTGAGCCGGCGGTAGTCACCGCACGGCCGCCATCCTCTGCCGGGCTTCGGCACAATGTGCAGCGGAGAGGCCCAAGCGCTGTTTGAGCGCCGCACGATACCCAGCCGTTCCAGCGTGGCGAACTCCGCCTTCGCCACGGCGAGCTTCGTGGGTTCGAGTCGGCGTGCTCGGGCATAGACCGGCGGCCCGACCGTGGGTATATGGTGCTCCACCCCGTGTTTAACGGCCACCGCTGAGAAGGTGGGCCGCGTGAGGGCCGGGAAACTGGCTGGGAGGCGGGTAAAGTCGTCCGCTGCCGGAAGTGTGCAAACTAAACTTGCGAGGACAGAACCTTTCAGCAAGCCGCTCGGTGAGCCGCTCAGTGAGCCGCTCAACAAACCGCTCAGCGAACAAGCGAGCGCGCTGAAGGTTTCGGCCTGAACGAGACGTCTGCGCTTAACGTCGACCAACAAACCATGCGCACATAGGAAATCCGCACCGAGCAGGGCCATTGGCACGCTGGCGGTGACGAACGACCATTGAAAGCGCTGCCCTCCGAACTGCAGTAAGAGGCAACGCTTCCCGAATGTGCGGATGGGTGTACCGTTGGCGGCAAGCAAAGCGGGGCCCCGGCCTGCGGCTTGATTGTCGGACGCGGAGGCAGGGAGGACGCTTACCTGCGCTCCTGTGTCGCAAAGGAAACGGCGCCCGGACAAGGTGTCCGTGATGAACAGGAGGCTGCCGGAATGGCCGACGCTCAGGGCCGCTAATGAGCGCCGGCCCGGTCGTTTCCCGACCCGTCGAAAGAGCACGGCGGGCGACACGTTTTAGCCTTGCGGCTGAATCTGGCGTGGTAGTAGCACCTGGTTTGCGGCGGTGACGGCCGCGGCGGCCGTGGTGGTGGCGGCGGTGGTAGTGGGCGGGGTGCAGCAGCGGCCAAGAGGGAAGCCGGGGGTGCTGTAGCCTCTGCCCCGGGATCCACTACGGCAGCACCGTAAACCGACCGCGTGTCGCAGGCCGCGAAAAACTTGTCGGCCTCTCCGGCCAGGGCGCGGGGTTCCATGATGTTGGAACCGGCCAGCGCGAGGCGCACCTGTATCGGTAGCTGGCGGAGGAAAAGTGCACGGAACAAGAAATCCGGGCGCTGGTCTCCAAGCAGCGACAGCATGAAATCCATCCGGACGGATGGTCGTGTGTCGCCGAGGCCGGGAAGGTCCAGGAGGCGGTCGGCCCGTTCGATCTCCGTGAGCCCGAACGTGGCGAGGAGGAGATGTTTGAGCGCCTCGTACTTGTTGTCGCCCGGCGGGCGCCAAAGGATGGACACGACTCTGGTGGCAGTGCCGGGCCCGAGGGCGGTGACCATGTGGTAGTACCGGGTCTCATCCGCCGTGATGCCTCGGAGCTGAAATTGAGCTTCGGCCTGCACAAACCAAACGTCGGCTTGTGCTTCCCAAAACTCCGGGAGTTTGATGGCGTCGGCGTTGGTAGCCATGGCGCGTTCGGGGGTCAGCAACGGCTGAACCAATCGGGGTCACCAGTGTGGTGCTGTGCACACACGACTCGATTGCCAGAGAGGTAGGCCACAACGTGTTGGTACAAACAAAGAGTCTTTATTCAGAGCTCGCACTTCAGCACTGGGCTGGCTTGAGCTTAGAGCCCGCATATATGTCCCGAGGCCACGCCTTGCCCCCGGGCGTGGCCGATCAGTTGAAAGGTGGGGCATGCGTTTTCGTTTCCCGTCTGGACACTCACGCCACCCACTGGTGCGCGGAATTATTGTCCCTTGTGCCCACCACAGTATATTGTTTTTCCAATTTCAGCTTTGGCCTCCAGCATTTTCAGGTTTGGACTCCCGCATAACGTTACTTTCCCTGGTGGCGCACAAACGGCTGCACCGATCGCTGCACAGCTGCACCGATCGGACTCAGTGACCTCGGACAAAGACCTTTTATAAGGACATGGGTTGAATCCCTGCTTGAGAGAATGCCAACCCCCTCCCCGCCATCACGGTCGTCTCTCCAACTCACAATCCCACGAGATATGTGGAAAGGACGACCCAAAACCAATTATCTTTTTTTTGATTCATATATAAACATCATTAAAAGTAAATAATGACCTCGGCCAAAGTTCAAACGACGTGAGTTTAATCTCTACATGAGAGAATTCCACATAGCTATTTGGGCGGTGTATAAGCTAACAGATCGCTGTGTCCATTGATCTTGCCGAGGCCGTAGCACCTATCGGCTCAAAATCCTTTTAACTGTTGACTTGGTAGTTTTTACAATGAAGGAAACATTAACAATGTTGTTAAAAGTTTATTTTGTGATTAATTTGTGATTGGTGTTATGTTGTTTGGAATGAAAAAAGAGATATCGAGTTAAATTAAATGACGACATGCCGTGGTGGTTTCTACTTTCTAAACGTGAACTTCGCGGATCGCCATATGCAGATTCGCCACGTACCCACGATCGATGTTTCGATACGTGAACGTACCCGTTTGTTTGCGAACAGGTACGTTTTTCATGTAAGTCCTTCACGAACTTGCTGTCCATGTCTGACATGCGACTGAAGGTGCTACAGGAATGTGGAATTTATTGGTTTCATGCTTTAGCGTTCGCCGTATCTGCATTTCCTGTTTGCTTCTGGCCCCACACCCGTGCGTAGCACGGGTACCGTACCTCACTAGTATTAAGAATCAGGTTTTTTTATATACATATATTTTCAGAAGCCTTGATCCTCAATCCACTTAAAAATTCACCAACCTGGTGCAACGAGGCCCCCAAGAAAAAAACGATCACAAAAGGATTGCCTTGCGGTGGTTCAAAATGTAACGTGAGTCACGGTTGAATTGCCCAACTGCAGTCTTCTGTATTCACCTCCAAGGTGAGGTACAGCAGCAATCTTTTAAGCAGAAAAGATTTTTAGGCAGAAGAGATCAATTTTGAGCGACCAAATTTCGAGCCACCTGAACCAAATCTCGAACACCACACGTCAAACCGTGGCCTGAGAAAACGAATTCCACATGGTAATTGCACGAGCGCTTCAGCAATCTGACGCAGGCCAGCACTATCCACAAAACTCCTTGGAGCCCAGTTTGTTTTCAGCTTCATCAAGCCTGCAGTGCAGCAAATCCAACATGTCCATCTGGATCATTTTGCAGTGCATGAGTAGCTCTGCAGTAAAACAACCCTTTTAGTGCTACGACAAAATGAATGAGGCCCAGGAAAGCGATAATTGCTGCCTGTGAAGTATGCTGGGGCCGAGAATTGTGCAAGGTGTCACTATCAAAGAGTTGTCCAAATCACGAAGTACTTTACTTGGATATTGGAAGCTGTTTACATCTTTTAGAGGTGAAAATGGTGGAATTTTCCAATCTCCATCACATCCCTTTTCCCACCTCCCCCTCCTCGGCCAGGCCTCCCATTTTTTCCCCCTTATATGTTGTGTGAGCCTGTTCTTCCTTTTCCACTTCCCGACCTACGAGCACCATTGTCTTCCATTTCTTCAAAAAATATTTCTCTCAAACACCCCCCCCCCCCCCCCCTCTTCGTCGAATACTCTATTAACTAAAACCCTCTCCTTTTTCACTTTGGTGGCCATCTCTTTATTATATACAGTACCTACAGAAAGTCTACACCCCCTTTCAAATTTTTCACCTTTTGTTGCCTTATAGCCTGGAATTACATTGCATTACATCAGACTTTTTCCACCTATATTTATACATCATAATTCATAACCCACAACTTCCAAGTCAAAAACAAATTACACATAATTTCAGATAATTAATTAAAAATGCAAAACGAGAATATCTTGGTTGGATAAGTCTCCACCCCACTTATAAGTGATTGTAAATTAGCTCAGGTATAACCAATCACATTCAAAATCACACACAAACTTAATTGGCCTCCACCTGTTAATTTGTAGTGATTCTGATTATTTCAGAATAAAATCAGCTGTCCCTGTAGGTTTCCTCTGCTGGGTCGTGCAATTCACAGTAAAGACTCAACCATGAGCACCAAGGAGCCTTAAAAAGACATTCAGGATAAAGTTGTGGAAAGGCACCGATCAGGGGATGGGTATTAAAATATTGCAAAGACCTTGAATATCCCTTGGAGCACAGTCAAGACAATCATTAAGAAGTGGAAGGTGGATGGTACCACCAAGACCATGCCTCGATCTGGCCGTCCCTCCATACTGGATGACCAAGCAAGAAGAAGACTGATCAGAGAGGCCACCAAGAGGCCAATGGCAACTTTGAAAGAGCTACAGGCCTTTATGGCACAGATTGGTCATTGTGTGCATGTGACAAGAATATCCCATGCACACCACAAGTCTAGCCTGTACAGAAGGGTGGCAAGAAGGAAGCCATTACTCAAAAAAATACACCTCCAGTCCAATTTGAGGTATGCAAAAAAACACTCCAGAGATTCTCAAGCCATGTGGCAAAAACATTTGTGGTCTGATGAAACCAAGATGGAACTTTTTGGCCTAAATTCAAACCATTACTTTTGGTGCAAACTCAACACAGCACATCACTCAAAGAACACCATCTCTACTGTGAAGCATGGTGGTGGCAGCATCATGTTATGGGGATGTTTGTCATCAGCAGGGACTGTGGCACTTGTCAGGATAGAAAGGAAAATGGAGCAAAATACAGAAAAATCTTCGAGGAAAACCTGTTGCCCTCTGCAAGAAAGCTGAAATTGGGACGGAAGTTCACCCCCATCCCAACGACCCGAAGCACACAGGCAAAGCTACACTGGAGTGGCTAACGAACAAAACGATAAATGTCCTTGGGTGGCCCAATCAGAGCCCCGACCTAAATCCAATCGAAAATCTGTGCTATGACTTGAAGATTTCTGTCCATCAACGCTCCCCACGCAACTTGACTGTGCTTGAACAGTTTTGTACAGAAGAATGGGTGAGTATTGCCCAATCAAGGTGTGCAAAGTTGGTAGAGACCTATCCCAACAGACTCTCAGCTGTAATTGCTGTCAAAGGTGCTTCCACAAAGTATTAACTCAAGGGCGGTGGACACTTATCCAACCAAGATATGCTAGTTTTGTATTTTTAATTAATTTTCTGAAATTTGTAGAATTTGTATTTCACTTGGAAGTTGAGGGTTACGATGTGTAAATAAAGGTGGAAGAAGTTTGTTTTAACGCAATTTAATTCCAGGCTATAAGGCAAGAAAAGGTGAAAAATTTGAAGGGGGTATTGACTTTCTATAGGCACTGTATGTAAATATGGCGGCCTTCTTTGAGCCATTCCTCAACCGTTTGCTCCAGTTACACTCTACACCTTCCCATTATTGCCATCTACCTCTCAATCTTAATTACTTTATACCACTTCAACACTCACCTACAATTATTTATTTATTTCTCTTCTATCATCCTTATTTCATTTTCACTCCACACTCTGTCCTTTCTAACAGCTTTGTGTAATGTGCATATGTAATAAATAGAAGTCCTCTTATTGGAATGTATTTTCAGGTTTTTGTTTGCACAATTATAAAACTGCAACACACATTATATTTGTTCAATGTTCCTTCTCATCATTAGTTTGAGGATTGCCACAAGCACCTGATTTTACTCACCAGTCCAGACTTCCAACTTCAGCTCAACCATCACCCTCATAGATTTGGACTTCTGCTTTATATGAGCCAAACAAGACTTCGGTTGCCTCATATTTAGCAGCACGAGAACAATTATAACAGCGTGGCCGTGAGCTCACATCGACTGCTTTCTGCTGTTGTCTCAAGGCAATCAGGACCACGGGCTCCCATCGACCACATGCAATTCCAATTGGAAAGCGCCATCGGCCAAGGCCGAAACGACCCTGGCGAGACCACATGCGTGAGACAAACGCTGCGGGTTTCCATGTGCTTCAAGAGCAGGGGGTAAGTTTGGCAATAATAAAAGTTCTGGCAAAGTCGGGGTTCTGGGAGACTCAGAACTGTGGGGTTTTTGGGTGCAAGGTGAGTGCAAAGTCACAACAGCCTTGGCAGGAAAAGCAGGGAAAGGCAGAAGGCAATGAGAAAGTGAAGTGCGAGAGGGATTCAACTGATGCTTTCAGCAGTGTGAAGGGAGCAATTAGTGAGACAGAGCAGGAAGAGAAATTGGGAAATAGCAAATAGAGAAATAGGTGGAGTGATCTGTAAAAATAGTGGCAACCCCTCCCCCCTAACCCCCTCCCCTGTAAACCCCCCAGATCCCAATTTTTTTTTGTAATGCCATGAACAAACTTGAGCTGTAACATGCCAAATATAATTTTAGCCAAGTTTGGTCACAATCCCATCATTAGTTTTGAAGAAGTTGCAAGTGTTTATGGACTGACGGACATGGACAATGTGCCATTTCATAAGCTCCCTGGAACTAAGTTCCAGGTGAGCTAATAATAAAAATGAGTGTGCGTCAGTGCGTCAGTTAGTTCATGTGTATGTCTCCTCAATAACTCCAAAACCATGAAACCTAGTGGCCCAAAACTTTGCATACATACGAAGGGAACGCCAAGGGATTACATGAATGAAACTGTTTGGGTAAATTTAAACACCAATTTTGAAGACAATTTAGGGGTGTTCATCACAAAGAAATAAAATAAACCTTACCAAAATGGTGGTGCGCCATCTTGGTCAGCCCTCTGTTATAGTCAGAGAGCCTACTACACTCTATTTCAACCCATAGCATACAAAAGGTTTGACCCCCTAGAGTTGTTGGGGGTATCAAGCTGAGTAAAAAAAAGTATGTAAGATTGACCCCCCCTGCTGGAACTAGTCACCAGACCCCCCTAAAATGACCCCAATAATGGGTTATTTCAACCCATCTCATACATGGACCAAATTTGGTTACAATATAGTGTCATGTCAGGACATTACAAAAATGTCAAATCTAACAACTTACCCTGCTGGAAAGGTGATGTTAGACCCCCCGCAAAGTACCCCCCAAAATGGGTTATTTCAACCCATCTCATACATGGACCAAATTTGGTCACAATATAGTGTCATGTTAGGACATTACAAAAACATCAAATCTAACAACTTACCCTGCTGGAAAGGTGATGTTAGACCCCCCGCAAAGTGCCCCCCCCTAAAAACGGGTTATTTCAACCCATCTCATACATGGACCAAATTTGGTCACAATATAGTGTCATGTCAGGACATTGCAAAAACATCAAATCTAACAACTTACCCTGCTGGGTAGGTGATGTTAGACCCCCCCCCCCCCCGGCCCCAAAGTACCCCTGTTTCAAGCCATCGTTTACATGAACCAACTTCGGTCACAATCATGTCATCAGGGTTAGTTAGCTGAAAATTAATATCACAAATCAAATAAAGTCAGCATACACTACAAGTGTTGGTTAATGAAATCAGCATACACACTACAAGTTACAACTACAAGTATAGAAGTTTGATTTAACTATTAATCTCCATTGTAAGAGGCTTCTGAGCTTTATTAGTTAATCTTTGTAATAAGATTAAACATTTTAAATTATCAAACCAATGCATTTCAAATAATGTTTGATTGTTAAACATTTTAATATCCTCTAATGTGGAACAAATATCAACTTTGTTATCATTATTAACCAAAAGAAGAGGGGAATGTCAAGAGGAAAACATAAATTCTTCAGATTAAGTTTCCATACTTACTATATGAAAGCATGTTGCTTAAAAACTGGAAAATCTAGAATATGCAGTTCCTCAAGGAGGGGCTCGTTCAGTATCTGTGAAAGTTAAATACAAAATGTATTTGCTATTTGACCATATAATGCTCATGAAATTTAGGATAGTATGCCTACAAGTCAATCATCTCTGATTGGTTTCATTCAGGCTTCTATTATTATATTATATTTGATCATGTCATGCTATTATAAGTGCATCAACAATATTTTATTGGTTGTCCTCTATTGGCTTCCGTAGTTTACAAAAAATATTACCAAGGAGGGCCTAGCAAGGTCATTTGCATACTTTTACTAAACTAGGGGCATTAAATGATGATGTATGTCAATGTACAGACATGTCTTAAGCTGTTAAGTTGTTACATTTGATAATTTGTAATATCCTGATGACATGATTGTGACCGAAGTTGGTTCATGTAAACGATGGCTTGAAACAGGGGTACTTTGGGGCCGGGGGGGGGGGGGGGTCTAACATCACCTACCCAGCAGGGTAAGTTGTTAGATTTGATGTTTTTGCAATGTCCTGACATGACACTATATTGTGACCAAATTTGGTCCATGTATGAGATGGGTTGAAATAACCCGTTTTTAGGGGGGGGGGCACTTTGCGGGGGGTCTAACATCACCTTTCCAGCAGGGTAAGTTGTTAGATTTGATGTTTTTGTAATGTCCTAACATGACACTATATTGTGACCAAATTTGGTCCATGTATGAGATGGGTTGAAATAACCCATTTTGGGGGGTACTTTGCGGGGGGTCTAACATCACCTTTCCAGCAGGGTAAGTTGTTAGATTTGACATTTTTGTAATGTCCTGACATGACACTATATTGTAACCAAATTTGGTCCATGTATGAGATGGGTTGAAATAACCCATTATTGGGGTCATTTTAGGGGGGTCTGGTGACTAGTTCCAGCAGGGGGGGTCAATCTTACATACTTTTTTTTACTCAGCTTGATACCCCCAACAACTCTAGGGGGTCAAACCTTTTGTATGCTATGGGTTGAAATAGAGTGTAGTAGGCTCTCTGACTATTACATCGCTGGGTTCTTACGCCACCATATTGTTCAGCCTGCTCAAAAATGCCTTGCCTTGGAACAACAATGACCTCTCATGGACTAAGTAAAGTATATAATCGAAATTCAGGCTTTGGATTTGAGGATTGCATCTCGTGGGCTAAATTACCGTCAAAATCTGAAATATTTAATAAATTAGCGATTCTTCTAACGAAGCGTATTAATTTTTTTATTTAAGAAAGGCCATCATCTCTTCTACTTTGTCATCTTAATTCACAGCTCCATAGGATAGAGTGTCACTCTGCTGGGACCTGCGATACTTGGATAATACATAATAACATATACGTATGCAAGTTCAAATAAGGTAAATCGTGATTGGATAAAGTGTAAAAATATATGGTGTGAGGTGAAGGAGTGTGGGTGCAAGGTGAAGGACTGTGGGTGTGAGGTGAAGGAGTGTGGGTGTGAGGTGAAGGAGTGTGGGTGTGAGGTGAAGGAGTGTGGGTGTGAGGTGAAGGAGTGTGGGTGTGAGGTGAGGGAGTGTGGGTGTGAGGTGAAGGAGTGTGGGTGTGAGGTGAAGGAGTGTGGGTGTGAGGTGAAGGACTGTGGGTGTGAGGTGAAGGAGTGTGGGTGTGAGGTGAAGGAGTGTGGGTGTGAGGTGAAGGAGTGTGGGTGTGAGGTGAAGGAGTGTGGGTGTGAGGTGAAGGAGTGAGGGTGTGAGGTGAGGAGTGTGGGTGCAAGGTGAAGGAGTGTGGGTGCAAGGTGAAGGAGTGTGGGTGTGAGGTGAAGGAGTGTGGGTGTGAGGTGAGGAGTGTGGGTGTGAGGTGAAGGACTGTGGGTGTGAGGTGAAGGACTGTGGGTGTGAGGTGAAGGAGTGTGGGTGTGAGGTGAAGGAGTGTGGGTGTGAGGTGAAGGAGTGTGGGTGTGAGGTGAAGGAGTGTGGGTTTAAGGTGAAGGAGTGTGCGTGCAAGGTGAAGGAGTGTGGGTGTGAGGTGAAGGACTGTGGGTGTGAGGTGAAGGAGTGTGGGTGTGAGGTGAAGGAGTGTGGGTGTGAGGTGAAGGAGTGTGGGTGTGAGGTGAAGGAGTGAGGGTGTGAGGTGAGGAGTGTGGGTGCAAGGTGAAGGAGTGTGGGTGCAAGGTGAAGGAGTGTGGGTGTGAGGTGAAGGAGTGTGGGTGTAAGGTGAAGGAGTGTGGGTGCGAGGTGAAGGAGTGTGGGTGTGAGGTGAACGACTGTGGGTGTGAGGTGAAGGAGTGTGGGTGTGAGGTGAAGGAGTGTGGGTGTGAGGTGAAGGAGTGTGGGTTTAAGGTGAAGGAGTGTGCGTGCAAGGTGAAGGAGTGTGGGTGTGAGGTGAAGGAGTGTGGGTGTGAGGTGAAGGAGTGTGGGTGTGAGGTGAAGGAGTGTGGGTGTGAGGTGAAGGAGTGTGGGTGTGAGGTGAAGGAGTGTGGGTGTGAGGTGAAGGAGTGTGGGTGCAAGGGGAAGGAGTATGGGTGTAAGGTGAAGGAGTGTGGGTGTGAGGTGAAGGAGTGTGGGTGTGAGGTGAAGGAGTGTGGGTGCAAGGTGAAGGAGTGTGGGTGTGAGGTGAAGGAGTGTGGGTGTAAGGTGAAGGAGTGTGGGTGCGAGGTGAAGGAGTGTGGGTGTGAGGTGAAGGACTGTGGGTGTGAGGTGAAGGAGTGTGGGTGTGAGGTGAAGGAGTGTGGGTGTGAGGTGAAGGAGTGTGGGTGTGAGGTGAAGGAGTGTGGGTGTGAGGTGAAGGAGTGTGGGTGTGAGGTGAAGGAGTGTGGGTGTGAGGTGAAGGAGTGTGGGTGCGAGGTGAAGGAGTATGGGTGTAAGGTGAAGGAGTGTGGGTGTGAGGTGAGGAGTGTGGGTACGTGAGGTGAAGGACTGTGGGTGTGAGGTGAAGGAGTGTGGGTGTGAGGTGAAGGAGTGTGGGTTTGAGGTGAAGGAGTGTGGGTGTGAGGTGAAGGAGTGTGGGTGTGAGGTGAAGGAGTGAGGGTGTGAGGTGAGGAGTGTAGGTGTGAGGTGAAGGAGTGTAGGTGTGAGGTGAAGGAGTGTGGGTGTGAGGTGAAGGAGTGTAGGTGTGAGGTGAGGAGTGTGGGTGTGAGGTGAAGGTGTGTGGGTGTGAGGTGAAGGAGTGTGAGGTGAAGGAGTGTGGGTGTGAGATGAAGGAGTGTGGGTGTGAGGTGAAGGAGTGTGGGTGTGAGGTGAAGGAGTGTGGGTGTGATGTGAAGGAGTGTGGGTGTAAGGTGAAGGAGTGTGGGTGCAAGGTGAAGGAGTGTGGGTGTGAGGTGAAGGATTGTGGGTGTGAGGTGAAGGAGTGTGGGTGTGAGGTGAATAAAAAGTGGGGTTGCGAGGTTAATAAGAGGCCAGCTTGGCACGGAAGATATCTATCAGACACGGACAAACTGGAGAATGTGCAGGGAAGGGAAACAAATCTGATATCTGCCGTTAGACAACGACTTTAGCACACAGCCGTCCGCTTGAAAAGTGATGCTGACGATCTTCTGGGATAGCCGAGGTCCACTTGTGGAGCATTACATGGCCAGAGGAACCATAGGCACCAGTGCATCATACTGCGACCTCCTTAAAAATCATCTGAAACCAGAAATAAGATCAAAACGTCGTGGACTACTCACTACCGGTGTTTTGCTGCAGCATGACAATGCTCGGCCCCATACTGCCCACGCTAAACCTGCAACCATCGAGCACCTGCATTTTGAATGTCTTCCTCATCCACCATACTCACCAGACCTCACCCCTTCAGATTACCACATCTTTGGGCCACTTAAAGAGGCGCTTGGTGGAACCACTTTCCGATCCGACGAAAAGATCCAAGAGGCGGTGCACTAATGGCGACACGAGCAGCTAAGATATATATATTGTTGCTGATCGCGGTTAGGATGTTATAGACCGAGCGGTGGTTTAAAACCGCGACCTAACAAAACTCACCCGATTCCACCCGAACGTTGGTTGTATCGCACCCTAGCTGCTCAATGAGGGAAAAGACAAAAGCGACGCAATGCAAGAGGAAAACGGAGACAAAAAAAAGGTTTGAAATACTACTACATTTATTCCTACTATTTACACACAAGCAAAAAGACAGATGTCACGTTTATTTACAAGCACAAGACGCAGGTGACACAGTGCAAATTTAGCTTACCTACAGACTTAACTTATATCCCAGGACAGAACAAACAGAACGCTGACTCACGCGGGGAATGCCAGGGATGGCAGAAGGTGGATGGCTGGAGGGAGAGGAAAGGTCCAAGGGGGGCCCGCAGCACAACCGGCGCGTTCAGCAGCCGCCGTTCCGTTTCGGCCCTGCTCCGAACCGCCGTTCAGGCCCCCTTTGGCGGTTGGGTGGCGCTGCTGCGGCCGCCTGCACTTGCCTTGCCAGGCCTTGTCTCACTCGTCACCACCGACTCCTCACCACCGCAACCAACTGACCACCGACTCCTTTCTCTGGCAACCGACTGTCACCAACTCCTTGCAACCAACTCCTCCTCTCTTTCTCTCAACCGACCCAGACCAACCCAGAGTGCATCTCTCTTTCTTCTTCTCCTCCTCCACTTCCGGTTGCGCCCTTTTATAGCGCCCCCAGCGATCACGCCCCCCGGCGCTTTGGACACGCCCATCGGGGGTGCTCACCTCGGCCCTGGTTGGTCGCGCGACCCTCGGGCTCCGCCCTGGATGACGACGGGCGGCGCGCCCCTCCTCCCCTCTGACGAGGTGCGACACGCCTTTCTTCTCCGACCCGAGCCTCGTGGTCAATGGTGGTTATTGGAGGGGAGGTAATATGGGCAATCGAGGCTCGCCAATGACGAGAGGGGGATGTAATATTAGGTCATTGGAGGTTTTGGAGGGGATGGAAAGGGAGATTTTTGGGGATGGGAATGAAAGGGGGTCTATTCTCTTTCACTGGTGCAATGGAGTACTTTTAATTAATGGGAGACACAGCCTTATCCTAAAACACAGAATAAGAGATAACTATCAAAAGAAAAGATATATCGTGTCCTGCATGTATGTTTTTTATGGACTAACTACGGGAACGCCCTTTGACCTTTATACAACCACAACGGAGGGAGGAGGGGTGACATTTTACAACAACCTTTTACAACAACCTTTTACAACATTTTACCACCACAACAAAATAAAAAAACATTCTCATATTCACAACACTGCACCCTCCTCCCCTTAGGCACGTCCCGGGCCTATTACTTTTACCTTAGTGTGGCATGTAGGTGTAGTTCCCTCTACTTTTAACCTGACCCTGAGTGCGACTGGTTTTAAAACATAAATAAATGTGTCCCGCTGCTCCATTGCACCCTGCCTAACAGACTTACGCCCACAGTTAACCGAATTGCGGAATGGTCTTCAAACTATACACTGACGGTGGGGAGCATTATTTACACTGACGCTAATTTTATTTACAAAACTAACCCAGGACCTGTAATTGTTCTTTCTGGGGGGAGGACAGTCTGCTCTGCATCAATGCACCATTAAAGCACCCAAAAACGCACCAATACACACCCAAGCACCAATCGGTGCAGTCCCCATTGTTCAATGAATAAAATAAAACCAACAAACCCAACCCTGCAGGTGTCTCTTGCTCTTCGGCTCCCTCTGCTGGTTATCATTATTTCTTCCAGTTGTTGTCATTTTCATTTGCTTTGCTTACTGGCGGCCTATTTGCAATAAAGCTTGCCCAAACGTGTCCATTTTATTTATCTTTATTTATGGCCCACAGGGCCGACTACGTGTGGTTCACCTGTGGGGCATCGGTGCCCTGTGGCCAAGGTCCGCCAGCAAGATTTCGGGCCCTCATGGCCGGTTCCAGCAGAGGGGCCTTGCCCCAACCCATGGGGTCCATAAGTGGTGCTCGGCCACTGACATGTGGTCCATAATGTGGTGCATCGATGCAGACAGCTGGTTCTGGGAATTTCGGGCGCACAATGGCCGACCCACGCACGCTCCCCTCGGCGCCCAACGGCGCTCAGGTCCTCATGTGGGAGACAAAAAGGGGGGACAAGACAGATGAGCGAGGGGTAAGGTCTCAAGGGTACACATCAAAAAGGCAATGCAAGGCGAAATGCGTACGGAGGGCGAAGTGAGAAAGCTCGTCCCTACCGTACGTCACCCCCCTGTTACCTAGCCCACCCTTGCCCTTACCCCATATGTACAAAACCTACACATTACCAATTCGTCACTACTGTCACGTCTTCCCCATATTTCCCCTATATCAAATTCGTCACCACAATCCCTCTACTTCAAAAATTTGCCATCATCAATTCATCATCAATCCTCATAAGGAGGCAGAGATGGAACATCAAAGCACAATGTCACACCCACGTCATGATGCGTCTCACATTCCAAACATTTGCACAATAAAAAATAATAAAACATGGCATGGTGTGGAGTTACCTGTCACCTCCGGTGAGTGGGTGCAGATGGTGCGAGGAGATCCTTCATCCTAACTATCCTCTAAATGACTTTAACACACTTTACACTACCCGGGGTCTTTCTCCGGCCAAACCATTGGCCCTCTTACACTATGGGTTCTAAAAACCAATTCCCATTGGCCAAACTGTGGTGCTTTTCAATTTGGGGTCTCACTCCCCCGATTCATCTCCCGGTGCCCTCGCACAATTTCTGGGCCGCGACGTGTAGCTCTCCCAACAGGTCTACCCACCTGCACACCTCCACCACTGTAGTTGCCACCCGAGCTTACCTAGCTCCTCACCCTAACCTATCTAACTGGGGGCAGCCCCTCTCCTGGCTCTGTCACCCCATGGTGCCCTCTGGCACTGGGCTACCCGGGTCCGTCCTCCGGATCCTCGGGCCCCATCCACAACAACTACTGTTGTGGAAAACCATTCAGGTCCGCACAACTTTTAGTCCAACGGTTTGGTTTAATTGCATTTAGATCATCACATCATTCCTGTAAGTAGAAATACACAATAAGCATACGATGCGACATCTCATAAAGCCATTCATATCAGTCAATGCAAGCAAGCTAGATATTCTATAAAGGCGTACCATTAACGAGGCTACCGATGTAACATGTCACAAGGGAGAAGTCTCGGAGCACTGACACGGCAACGGGTCTTATAGTCACGCCCCTAGTGGGGACAACAATGACAGCGAGCAGCGAGCATCCCCACCCGGGTTCAGTACGGATACGATTTCACTACATTCACCCCCCCGTCAGAATTATACGGCCGCGTGGCTAAAAGCGAGTGAGCGTCAGCATGGGCGCGGAGTATTAGTCGGCCCAACCGTAGCGGGCCGGGCGGCGAATTTCTCTGCCAGCACGCGTTCGAAATTCCCCGGGTACGGCGTCTCGTAACCCTGTATCCCCGGTGTCAGAGGCGTCAACAGGGTCGGGTGATGAAGGGGGTAACGCCAAGTCGTCGGACCCGGGCAGTCTCGACGGGGGGAGGGTCGGTGGACTGTCGGCGATGGGAGCGTCGGGAGAGGTCATAGTCTCATAGACGGGTTCGACTGGTTCGTCCGATTCCCTACTAAGGTCGTCGACCCCGCAAGGGGCAAGATGACGAACGGAGACAGTAGTCTCACGACCATCAGACGTCATCACACGAGCATGCTCAGGATTAGCCTGGAGAATCTGCACTTTGTCCACAAGGGGGTCGTACTTGCTCGCGCGAACTGCCCGTTTAAGGTAGGCCGGCCCGGGCCCAGCGAGCCAACTGGGCAAAGACCGTATACACCCCGAGCTCCTGGGGTGGTGGAAAAGACGCTCGTGGGGAGTTTGGTTAGTTGCCGTACTCAGGAGTGCCCGGATTGAGTTCAACGCCGCAGGTAGCGACCAAGCCCATTTATCGAGGCCCCGGCCGTGGGTCCGGAGATGGAGCATGACGGCCCTCCAGATAATCCCGTTGAAGCGTTCGATCTGCCCATTAGCCTGGGGTCTATACGGCGTGGTGTAACTAGACGCAACGTTGTTTTGGAGCAGATAGCCGCGCACCTCCTGAGACAAGAAGACTGCACCCCGGTCGGTATGGACATAGGCCGGGTAACCGAACATTGAGAACAAGTTCTGTAAGCAACGCATCACCGTGGCAGCAGTCATGTCCGCGCACATATAAGCAAAGGGGAATCGTGAGTACTCATCAACGATAGTGAGCAGATAGCGAGAGCCGCTCGACACCGGCAAAGGGCCCTTGAAATCCATCGCCAAGCGTTCCCACGGGCGTGTAGCCTTCACCAGAGTCCCCATAGGGGGGTTATAGAAACGCGGTTTGATTTCCGCGCAGATAGCGCAGTCGCGACAGATACGGCGGATATCGTCAATCGAGTAAGGGAGATTCCCACTCCGCACGAAATGAGCGAAACGCGTTACGCCGGGATGGCCCGCAGTAGCATGCAGCACCCGTAGGCCCTCCAACGAGGTGATACCAGCACATGTAGTGGGGCGCGATAAGGCATCGGCGGCCTGGTTATCCTTCCCTGGGCGATATTTGATGGTGTAACAGAAGTCGGCGAGTTCGATACGCCAGCGAGTGATTTTCTCGTTCTTAATGCGCTGGGCGTGTAAGGTGTCGTACATGAACGCAACGCTTTGCTGGTCCGTGATGATTTGGAAGCTCCGCCCGAGTAGGTACGGGCGCCATCGCCGAATAGACTCGACGATCGCATACGCTTCCTTTTCAACGGACGAGTGCCGCCGCTCAGCGGAGGTAAGAGTCCGTGAAAAGAAAGCCACGGGACGTCCCCCTTGGGAGAGGGTCGCCGCGATGGCCTGATCCGAGGCGTCACTTTCGAGGACGAACGAGCCGCTCTCGTCAATGGTTGCTACGGCGGCTCGGGCGATGTCGGTCTTAAGTCCTTCAAAGGCCGTCAATGCGGCCGAACTCAGGGGAAAGGTGTCGCAGGCCACAAGGGGGCGAAGTTTCGCGGAGAAATTTTGCACCCATTTGGAGTAATGGGCGAACAGCCCAAGGGCGCGTTTCAGGGAAGCCCGATCGCAGGGAGGGGCCATGTCGAGCAAAGGTCGCAGACGTTCCTTATCCGGAGAGACAGAGCCATGGGTCACGGTGTACCCCAGAAGATCTATGGTGCGTAGGGAGTATCGGCACTTATCCTCGTTCATAGTTAAGTGATACCGTTGCGCGACCTCAAGGAAGCGCTTCAGATTAGCGTCATGGTGCCCTTGGTCATATCCACAAACCGTAAGGTTATCGAGGTAGACGAAAACATCGGTTAAGTGCTCCCGCGCAACGAGGTCATCCATGGCCCTCTGGAAACAAGCGACCCCGTTCGTCACCCCAAAGGGCAATCGTGTAAATTGGTACAACCGCTGCCCCGACTCGAAAGCGGTATAGATACGATCCGCCCTAGAGATAGGGATCTGGTGGTACGCACTACGGAGATCGAGAGTACTATAGACCGAATACTGGGACACCTGTTGCACTAGCGCGTCCATCCCCGGAAGGGGGTAGGCATCCAGCTGTGTAAAGCGGTTAATCGTTTGGGAATAGTCGATTACCATGCGTTTGCGGTGGGCCTCACTGCGCACCACTAAGACCTGAGCACGCCACGGTGACCTACTAGGTTCTATGATGCCGTCTTTCAAGAGCTGTGTCGTTTCGTCCGCAATGAATTGCATGTCCGCGCGGGAGTAGCGTCTCGATTTTACCGCGACAGGGGTACAGTCGGAGGTTAGATTGGGGAACAGCGAAAGCGGACGGACGTCCATTTGCGCTAGGGCGCACACCGTTAGCGCGTCGTCCGCCCCCACAACAAGAGTGTCAGGCCCACCGAACTCCATTACCAGACGTCCATGCAGCTTAAGAAAATCGTGTCCTAGCAGAATATCAGCACATAATGCGGGTAAAACCATAAGGTGTACATCAGGGAAAACCCGTCCCTTTAGCACTAGTTTCAATCGGCATTCCCCTTTTGTGCTAAGCCGGAGTCCCTGGGATGCCATGAAGATCCGTCGTGTAGACCGCCCGATCCGCCATCCATGCCTGAGCACAAGTCGCTGGTCGATAAAACTATCCGTAGATCCGGTGTCCACCAAGGCCTGAACACAATGGCCCTCAACCATAAGGGGAATAAGGGCTTGAGCCAGGCCAGACGAGGCAGCTGGGAGCGGGACTGAGCCCCCCGAATGGGTCGGACCAGCCTCGCGGGTGGATCCTACACCAGCTGCAGTTTTGCGATCGTGGCCGGAGTCTGCGTTGACCATGGGAAATCCATTATCGTCATCAGAGGACTTTCCCCAGCATTCCGGTGTTTCGCGATTCAAAATCCGATGAGAAAAGGCCTCAGTAGTATTTGACATCGCCTTTTGACACTCCTGGCAGATAAAGGCTTCCGTTGTAGCCGAAATCGCCTTTTTCGTTTGGTCGCTTTGACAAAAGGCTTCCGTAGTATTCGAAATCGCCTTTTTCGTTTGGTCGCTTTGACAAAAGGCGTCCGTAGTAGTATTCGAAATCGCCTTTTTCGTTTGGTCGCTTTGACAAGAGGCTTCCGTAGTATTCGAAAGCTGTTTCTTCCCTTGCGTGGCTCGAGGTTTGGCCAAGGACGCGGCCTTTGTCCCCGATGGAGAATGAGACGGTGGTGGCTTTCCGGTGGCGCCAGTCAAGGTTGTCTGAGCGCCCAGCGGGCCGCAGCGAGGGGCCCTCCCCTTCGAAGACGGGTAAGGCGCTGGGCTCGTGGGTTCTGCTACAAGCCCGTTCAAGGTTGCCGCGCCTGCGCGACCGCGGCTGCGCGTGTCGAAGGGCCGCGAGCCGCGTGCCGATTTCTTGCAAACTTTCGCGTAATGTCCCTTTAGCGAGCACAAATGGCAAATGCCGGACACACGACTCGGGCATGACGAGGCCCTCCACAAAAAAAACATGCGGCCCCGCGCAAGGCCTTGGGTCTGCTGGTCGTAACGGCAGCTGTCAGGGTAGGGTCATCCTCCGGAGCATCCCGGAGTTCAGCAGGCGGATCCACGTCCTCGTCAGTGGTCCTCTCCGGCCGGGCGTGTAGTGAGGTGCCCGCCAAAAGGCGCGTGCGATCATAGGCGTTCGATTGCATCCGCGCTTCAGTATACACCGTCGCTTGCTCAACCGCCGTAGCGAAGGTCAGGTCGGTCTTCTCCAAGAGTTTGAGACGTAGTTCCTGAGAGGAGACCCCTGCTATGAAGGCATCTAAAAGTCGATCATCTTTAGCCTGCTCGGGAGTCCGTGGCTGGGCGCTGTCCAGCATGAGCTGCCGGAGCTCCTGGGCGTAATGATCCATAGGCTCGTTGGGTTGCTGCCGTCGCGTCTGCAGCAAATAACGCGCATACACAGGGCTTTTTTCTTTTATATAAAGCCGCTTGAGCTCCGCGACGGTAAGATCATACGTCGTGCATTGAGCGACCGAGTGGTAGACCCGGTAGTCGATTTTTGAGTGTAATATTGCTAGCTTCGCGGCAGGCGTCGGAGCGGTATCAGGCTCATTAAAGAGATGCTCCAGCTGCTTGAGCCAGTGCTTGAGTTGCAAGCCTCCGTCCGTGGCTTGTGGGTCGGCGCTGAAAATGGACACCGTCAACGTCTTGTTGCCAGCCATGTCAGCAGATCCTAAATGCAATTAAGTGTTGTGGAAAACCATTCAGGTCCGCACAACTTTTAGTCCAACGGTTTGGTTTAATTGCATTTAGATCATCACATCATTCCTGTAAGTAGAAATACACAATAAGCATACGATGCGACATCTCATAAAGCCATTCATATCAGTCAATGCAAGCAAGCTAGATATTCTATAAAGGCGTACCATTAACGAGGCTACCGATGTAACATGTCACAAGGGAGAAGTCTCGGAGCACTGACACGGCAACGGGTCTTATAGTCACGCCCCTAGTGGGGACAACAATGACAGCGAGCAGCGAGCATCCCCACCCGGGTTCAGTACGGATACGATTTCACTACAACTACTACCGGCTCCCAGAGCCCACCTGCGGCCTCACCTGGCCGACATCCTTACAGTGGTGGAGTGCCCAAACCAACTACACACACTAACAGGCTACACGCCCAGCCATTTCCACAACACTAATGCACCCATCCAAACATCATTCTTCCAACCGCACCACAGATGCCAATATCCAACCACAATTTACCTGTACCCTCTACCTAACTCTTACACTACCCGCCCCGGGTATCCGTGATGGGGGGTCCACTTTTCCCCCATTCACACCTTCGCACCATCCACTCCACTCCACAATTTCCACCATACCCACTCCACGACCATCCATTGGCCAATACTCCATACCATTTATTCCATACACCTGTCTTTCATTCACCTGTCGTTGCACACCTGTGCAATCCTACCTGGTGCCACCTGCACCCTCCTCCTCTTCCTGGACCAGTTGGTCAACACAACACACAATCACCACTACTCCCTCATACACTGATCCACACACCTGTTCAGTTGCACACCTGTGCAATCACACCTGTTCAATTCTCACACACACGGCATCATCTCAGCTAACTACTCCCCTCTGAAACTTGCGCTTCCCAGTCGCCCCTTTAAACTATTGCGCTCCCACGTCATTATAATCCACACTAATCTACCTGCGTCCCCACTACAGGTATCAGTCACTAACTAAACTTAACGTCACCTAATGTCATCTTCTAGGACCCTATCAATATAACCTAACCCACCCGGGCTAGTTTTCACTGCCATACACCCCATAATCTATAGCTCCTTTGCCCCCACCTTGTGAGGGATGACAGAGTTGCCATCCCACCACAGCGGGGCATCTCTCACTACCAATTTCGCTCGTCCAAATCCAACAATTCAAAAATTTTCCATTTACTGCCAATTCTATTCACTTTTCTAAATTTCGTTTTAAATCACTATCACTATCACCATCACCCGTCTACTTATTACATCCTCTCGGTGCGCCAATTTCCTTCGAAAGCTCGGCTTCGTACAGCCGAGCCATGAACGCGGGTTCTTTTGTGCCAGCGGCTGGATACGTCCCGCATTCGTGGCAGGGATGGGGGCTTACCCGGGCCGAGATCCCACGCACCACCTCGGCGTGGAGCCATCCAATGTCCCGATCTCGACCTGCCGGCACGTCTCAATAGAAAGTGGTCGCCATGACGACCCTTCCTATCGGGCGGCCCGCTCCGTCTAGTGGAGCCCGGACGCGGCCGTCCCAAGCGAGGCACAGCGTGGATCGCGCACGGCGGTTCTTTCGAAACCGCCGTGGTTCGGATCCCCGCTGGTTCTCGCGGCACGCGAAGCCCGGCACGCACCGAGGGCCCGAGTCGGCTATAAGTCGTTCTAACCTTTAACCCGGTTATCGTCGACGCCTCACCTGGATGCTTACAAGCATACGCTACCCCTTTCGTGCTCATACATGCAGCCGTTTCCATGCTCTTGGTCGTACCTTCTCTAACACACCTCGGTACACTCATTCCGCTCACCGACTTGGTCACACACCTGACCACCGAACACCTTGGCACACATTCGTTGGTATCACACCTCACCAACACACCTCTTCGCGCCCCCTCCTCGGTCACCTCCTCTGTGACAATCACAGGTGTGCCCTCATTCGCACACCCAACCACGTGCCTCACTACCAACTCAAATGTGCCTTCCCACACACGCTCTACCATTCCAGGTGTGCATCCTTCCATCCCAGGTGTACATCCTCGCTCACCTGTCACAACCAGCTCACTCTCCTTGTCACTCTCACTACTCTCACCTCCACTCTCGGTCGCGCACTCACCCTTACTCTCGACCGCACACTCTTTCCTCATGCACCCGTCCGTTACACACCTTTCTCGCGCACACCCTCCCGTTACATCCTCTGTAACACTCACCACAGGTGTACACTCTCTCGTTACTTCCTCCGTAACACTCACCACAGGTGTACACTCTCTCGTTACTTCCTCCGTAACACTCACCACAGACGTACACTTTCTCGTTACATCCTCTGTAACACTCACCACAGGTGTACACTCTCTCGTTACTTCCTCCGTAACACTCACCACAGGTGTACACTCTCTCGTTACTTCCTCCGTAACACTCACCACACCGCGCTTCCATGTACCCCCTCGCACACGCGCTTCGACCGGCTCACTCCTGACGGCACACTCACTCCTCGGCGTGCACTTTTTCCTCACACACCCCATGGTCGGACATTCTCGCACACCTCTTTTTTCGCACACCTGACCTGTCACACACTTCACCAACGGCCTTTCACGAACACCCGGATCCAAACCAATCCCCAAGCCGACTGAAGCTTTCCTCACATCATGTACATTGCCACTCACCTCCGTACCTCGTCGCACCTCCTCTGCCACCTGCAAACTTTTTATTTGGTTAGTGAGCACCGCATCATGATTTGAACACAGACCTTGTACATATTCCATGACTTCCTCCTTTATCTCCCTCTTAGCTTCCCTCCGTCTCTTCTTAATTTCACTCACCCCTTCTTCCACCTCCTCTAATTTTTCCTTTACCTCCTTCAGCTCCCGGTGCGCCCCCTCGATTTCTTCCTCCATCGCTACTTTAACCGTTTCTATGTGCGTCCTTACCTCCCGGTCCTTCGTCTCCATTACTTCTGTCACCTCCTCCAACCTCTTCGTCAATCCCTCATGTACCATTTGACATTCCTTTTGTGTCGCTATTAATTCATTTTTTATGTCCTTTTGTGTTGCTTTTAAACCCCCGATGATTGCTGTGTTCTTTTCCACTTGGTCCGCTAGTTCCTTTTGTCCGACTGTCAGCTGTTCTACTCCTTTCGTCAGATCTTCTATTCCCCCCTGTAACTTTGCCGTATTATTTCTCACCTCTTTCTCTATACGCTTTTCGCCTCGCTTTACCTCCTCGCGTAGCCCCGAGACCTCCTCACTCACCCCTCGTCGTATTTCCTCCATCTGGTTCCCCATCTGTTCGATTTCCCGGGCGGATTGTTCCCCTATTTCCCGCAATTTGTCCTCCATCCTATTTTCTAACCCCATTAACCCATTTTTCACTCCCTCTATCTGATTCTCCTGGGCAGCCATTCTATTTTCTACCCCCATTAACCCATTTTTCACTCCCTCTATCTGATTCTCCTGGGCAGCCATTCTATTTTCTACCCCCATTAACCCATTTCTCACCTCTTTTATCCCGTTGTCTAACCCCTCAAAATTATTGTCTAACTTCTCACCGGTACCCCTCGCTTCGTCCCTCATTACCCCCATTTGGTTTCCCATTACCCCCAATTGCTCACTCTGAGCATCCATCCGGTTCCCCATTACCCCCATTTGGCCCTCCAATCGCTCACTATTCTGGGCCATAAGGGCCTTCATTTGTATAAAAAAAAGGTTCAAATCCATTGGCATCTCCGGTTCGACTACCGCGACCATGGGCGTGGCTAAATTTGGCGCCGCTGTAATCACGTGCGCGAGAGCGCCATTTTGTGCACCTGAAATTCCCGCAACCACATTGCCATTTTCCTCCTCCCTTTCTTCCCCGAAGTCCTGGGTTACTTCTAACCCCTCTATCTCTCCCACCGGCATCCCGTCGCCTTGGACAGCCATGGCGCGATTTCAAAATTCGGGCTTTTCCTTTAAAACAAAACAAATTTCGGTATTTTATAATTTTGAGCGCGTGAAGCGCGCTCCGGGTCGATCTCACTCCCCGACACCAATTGTTGCTGATCGCGGTTAGGATGTTATAGACCGAGCGGTGGTTTAAAACCGCGACCTAACAAAACTCACCCGATTCCACCCGAACGTTGGTTGTATCGCACCCTAGCTGCTCAATGAGGGAAAAGACAAAAGCGACGCAATGCAAGAGGAAAACGGAGACAAAAAAAAGGTTTGAAATACTACTACATTTATTCCTACTATTTACACACAAGCAAAAAGACAGATGTCACATTTATTTACAAGCACAAGACGCAGGTGACACAGTGCAAATTTAGCTTACCTACAGACTTAACTTATATCCCAGGACAGAACAAACAGAACGCTGACTCACGCGGGGAATGCCAGGGATGGCAGAAGGTGGATGGCTGGAGGGAGAGGAAAGGTCCAAGGGGGGTCCCGCAGCACAACCGGCGCGTTCAGCAGCCGCCGTTCCGTTTCGGCCCTGCTCCGAACCGCCGTTCAGGCCCCCTTTGGCGGTTGGGTGGCGCTGCTGCGGCCGCCTGCACTTGCCTTGCCAGGCCTTGTCTCACTCGTCACCACCGACTCCTCACCACCGCAACCAACTGACCACCGACTCCTTTCTCTGGCAACCGACTGTCACCAACTCCTTGCAACCAACTCCTCCTCTCTTTCTCTCAACCGACCCAGACCAACCCAGAGTGCATCTCTCTTTCTTCTTCTCCTCCTCCACTTCCGGTTGCGCCATTTTATAGCGCCCCCAGCGATCACGCCCCCCGGCGCTTTGGACACGCCCATCGGGGGTGCTCACCTCGGCCCTGGTTGGTCGCGCGACCCTCGGGCTCCGCCCTGGATGACGACGGGCGGCGCGCCCCTCCTCCCCTCTGACGAGGTGCGACACGCCTTTCTTCTCCGACCCGAGCCTCGTGGTCAATGGTGGTTATTGGAGGGGAGGTAATATGGGCAATCGAGGCTCGCCAATGACGAGAGGGGGATGTAATATTAGGTCATTGGAGGTTTTGGAGGGGATGGAAAGGGAGATTTTTGGGGATGGGAATGAAAGGGGGTCTATTCTCTTTCACTGGTGCAATGGAGTACTTTTAATTAATGGGAGACACAGCCTTATCCTAAAACACAGAATAAGAGATAACTATCAAAAGAAAAGATATATCGTGTCCTGCATGTATGTTTTTTATGGACTAACTACGGGAACGCCCTTTGACCTTTATACAACCACAACGGAGGGAGGAGGGGTGACATTTTACAACAACCTTTTACAACAACCTTTTACAACATTTTACCACCACAACAAAATAAAAAAACATTCTCATATTCACAACAATATGTTTTCTAGAGGAATCCAGGCCTTAGTGAAGCGCTGGAAAAAATGCATTGAACGCAATGGAGATTATGTTGAAAAATAACACAGTTGTTACACACGTACATGCAATAAACCAGTTGTGAAAAATATTTTAAGGTTACTTATTGACTGCCTGTATTGTTACAGTCTGTGACCAAAAATATTGGCACCCTTGAACTTCTTTCAAATAACTCACAATTTTCTCTAAAAATAACTTGAAATTGACAAAAGTATTTGGTGAAAAGTGCGAATAATGCAAGTGAAGGATATTAACAGCATTATCCTCCAATACATCTGTCAACATGGGGTTCGTTACATGACCTATGAACTTTGAAAGAGATACCTGCAACACTGCGTCTGCCATCATGTGAAAAGGTGTACGAGATGAAAATGGAAAAATGCTTAAACTATCAAGGTATCGAGTTAGTAATACTGACATACAAAGTATTTACACGTTGAACCTCTCTTTAGGCATATGTTTAATCATTTTCCAATCGTGACGCAAAATGCACCGTGAGGATTTTTGGATACCTTCCGACTCAGGTGTCCCAGCGATGCACAACGCTCGCTTTGCTTCGCTCATTGCTGCTCTGTTTTGGCAGCGGCCATCGTCCATGGAGCCAGGTATGTTTCATGCTTGATTTGCATTGGAGCTACGAGGGATGGTAGGTGAAGCGAACGTGATAACTACTGAAGACCATAATTACCTTCTGAACTGTAGTCTGCAGCAAGTCACGGACAATCTCCCCCCCCCCCCCTTCCCACGCCCCCCCCCTTCCCACGCCTCCTCCCCCCAAGCCCTCTCCCTCCCACACATCTCCCTGCTCTCAAATGTTGTGTTTGTGTGCTTCCCCTTCTCTCCCCATCTTGTCTTCCGCTCCCTCTTTATATATATTTTGTTTGTCTGGTTGATTTGTTTGTGAAGTAAATCTTAGCTCTTTCACGAGCCTCGATTCAGTATACAAAAAAAAAAAAAATCTCAACCACTGGTACTTTTTCTTCTTCTCTTCTTCTTCTTCTTCTTCTTCTTCTTCAAATTATATGTAGCACGTGGCTGCGAGTAGTTGCATCATTGGTTGAGGGCATGGCTGTGCCTCCAATTCAGGATTTTTGGGTACTTGGGGCTGGAATTTGGAATATGTTCAGGATGTCGGAGATAGGTCGCCTACTCTTCATGAAGGACACCATAGGATCTTTAAAGTCCTTCAATTAATGTCAGCAGACATTTAACGTCCATTCGAGGGATGGCACATACATTAATTAATCACCGAGCCAATTTGTGGCTGGGCTGGGATTCAAACCCAGGCTAGACCAGCTCAGAGGCGAGTATGCATACCGCTTTATGGACTTGTAGGTGCGTCTCGCTACCCGGATCAATCAAATCCGTTTTTTCCAAAAATTTTCAGAAAAATCTTTGTTAGTGTCAAAAATGTACCTGTCAATGATAACGCATGATGTGAGACTTAAACTTTTTCAACTCATGTCACCCTCTCACGCCCAACTATTGAAATCTCACGTTTTTAATTAATAAAGAAAAATAACAAGGACTGATACATTCAAAGTACACCGACCCCATCCATGCCAACTAAATCTCTTCGCCTTCAGTTGACATACCCTTCCTCCCGTCCCTGGAACACTGAATCTTGTGGTGAGGCAGTTGCCCTTAAAACAACTTGCGTTTGCCTCATGGAAGGCTAATCCAACGGAAGGCAATCTCATTTCCTTTCACCGAGCTCGGAACAAGTCTGTGTCCACCCTCAGGAATGCCAGGAAGCACTATCTCTCCACACTCAAGAATGAACTCTCAAACCTGTCTCCCTCCTCCAAATCCTGGTGGCGTCTGGTCAAATCTGTTTCTGTTGTTTGTTCCCCCCTCCATCCCCTCTGTTACCTCAAACGGCTATACAGCTGACACTGCATGGGAATAAGCTGACTGCCTCAACTCTGTGTTTGGCTCAAAATATTGTGTCCCAAACTCAAGTCTCTCTGTACCCACCTTACCCAGTCGTACCCAGCTGCTACTGGACTGTGTCCTTCTCTTCCGACAAAGTGGAGAAGATTCTGTCAATCCTCGACTCTGATTCTGCAACTGTACCAGACAGCATCAGCTCACGGGCTCTGCCACTCTGCTGCTCCATCACACCCTCTCTCTGTTCTCTTCACCCTCTCTTTTGCTCAAGGTTATCTACCATCTGCTTGGAAATCAGCCAACATTACCGTTTTATACAAAAAAAGTCTGATTTTGACTACCACCTGTAATGAGATTTTTTTTGTTGTTGTTGTTGTATACAAGATCGAGGATCGTGAAAGAGCTAACATTAATCACACAGAAAGACAAACCGACACATAAAACACATAAGGGGAGCGGTAGACAAGATGGGGAGAGAGGGGGAAGGACACAAACACAACTTTTGAGAGCAGGGACATCGAGAGATCTGTGGGAGGGAGAGGGCTTTGGGGGGGGGCATGGAAAGAGGGGGTGGGAGAGGTATAAAACACATGGACCCTGCAAGGACTTCCAGGAAAGAAGTTGGAATTTCAAAAAAAGTCGATCTGGGGTAATAAGAGATGTTTCTCTTATTAAGAAAAGGTGAGTTATCACCAGCATTTTATCACATGTTTTAATTCTTAGGATTAATAAATGCCATTTGTCGTTACTGTTTAAACATGACGGAAAATTTTGAATGATTGTATCTTCCAATATTGTTTTAAATCCTCACATCTCATGACACACCAATCATTATAATCTTCAAATGTATATTGCCAATAAAGGTCAAGATTATAATTAGTGATACATCTTTGAGTAATCTGCATTATGAATTATAGATATTGTGTGTTGCTGTAGTTTGAAATACTTAGGAACAAAGTCTACATTGATAATCTGTGAAGGAAGGGATATGTAAAAGAACAAAGTTGTTTTGCCCAACAAGAGTTCTCTGGCGCCGGATCTACAAAACACCATGTGTGTACCTCTTTCATCTTCAACAGCTTATCTCAAATGGCTTGAGTTGAATTAACAACAGATGTTTTACCATGCTGATGGCAACAATCTAAAATATCTGACCCCCTGTTCGACCTCTCATCTTACAGTCTGATGCTTCAAAGCACAGAAGAATTTCCTTTTGTCTCAAGAAACACTATAAAATATGAGATTCAACCGAATCGGTGGTCGTGTATGCCGGAATAGTATTGCTAAACTTTGTTGTAATCCATGTGTGTATTCGAGCAAATCTTCTCTGGAGAATTAAATATTCGAAATTACTCTTGGTGTGTGGACATTCAAATCGATATACCCTCGTCAGTGCAAAAACATATCCTTACAACTACAGACCAATCAGCCTACTCTCAATAATCAGCAAGGTCATATAATCTATCATTGCTTCTGATATTAAATTCTTCCATTTCTCCAATGGCTTGGTCTCTGATCATAAATTTGGATTCAGACCAGGTCACTCTACTCTGGACATGCTGTTTCTGCTGTCTCAACAATGGATGGAGGTCCTCAATGCCAAACAGGAAATCAGAGTCGTCTGCCTTGACATATATCATGCCTTCGATACAGTCTGGCACCCCGCCTTGCTCAGCAAATTCTCCTCTTATGGTATCCATGGAAATCTCCATGCATGGCTCGCAGACTTCCTCTCCAGTCACAGTCAACGTGTGGCCCTTAATGGAATTCTCTCATCTCCCCTTCCTGTTCAGGCTGGAGTTCCTCAAGGCAGTCTTCTGGGCACGGTGCTTTTTCCAGTCTTCATTAATGATCTCTCCAACTCTCTGGAAATCCTCTCTATCTCTTTGCTGATAACTCCACTCTTTGCCGCTCCATATCTCAACCCTCAGATCGGAAGACAACAGCCTCTTCACTCTCTCCAGACCTGGATAAAATCACAAACTGGTCAAGCAAGTGGAACATGTCTTTCAATCCTGACAAATCTCACACTCTCACTTTGTCTCCCCGAAAAGTCCGTCTGGAAAACCCTCCCTCTACTTTCTCAACAATCCTCTCAAAGAAGTTCTGTCACTCAAGCTATATAGCTCCCTTTATTATATGTTTAATGTACACTGCTCCTTTCCTATTCCATCCCCAGGCGCTGCATGACGTCACCACCGGCACTGAAGAGGGCCCGGTGATGACGTGCGCGGAAAGGGAGTACAGTATTCAGTTTTCACTCCGGTTTCTTGTTCTCTTGTTTGTTTGTTTTATTGTCCAGGTGATATCTCAGCCATCCTTTGAGCGAGGAAGCTGTAATTTGGGCACAATGGTGAGCACATGCTTTGGCAAAAACTTTATTTTTGGTTTTTTGATTAATCAATTGATTGATTAATTGCTTAATTATTATCGATTAGGTCCTTATTTATTTCCATTCTCATCTGGGCAATATCTCAGGCACCTTTTGAGTTTGGAAGCTCATATTTGGACATGACAGTGACCAAGTGATTTGGCTGTAAAGGGTATTTTTTATTTATGGATTAATTAATTAATCGATTAATTATTTCATTTTTTAAAGTTACAGATTCAGAAGAAACGGTGGTGGTTTAGGTATTCTATTAGCCAATTGATTAATAATTTACTTATTTTACCTTTATTATTTCTTTATTTTCATTATTAATCACTTATTTATTTTCTTTCTCATCTGGGCAATATCTCTGGCACATTTTGAGCTAGGAAGCTAATATTCTGACATGACAGTGACCAAGTGATGTGGGTTTAAAGGATATATCTGATTTACTGATTAATCAATTTAACTTTTATGAATTTTAATTATGCAATTAATCAATAAATTATTGTACACCTCTCCCTCCCAATACCACCGTCCCCAAATCGAGAATTCCATTTGGGGACGGCGGTATTGCCAGGTGCCAAAGAATGTTATTTATTTATTTGGCATGGGGGCGGTGTACCTTGAATTATCTGTACTTGTGTGTTTTCTATTTATATCTTTGTGTTTTACCTGTTGCTCTTACACAAGCCTCGATTTTGTATACAAAATGTATATATATTAATTTTAAAAAAATAACATATCCTCCATTGAGCGACATTGCCAGGGCACCTTTGGTGCATGATGATGGAATTGGGAGGGAGCGGTGTAAATTAATTAATTGTGCAATTAAAATAAATAAACTAGAACGCCACTCAGTAGAGCGCATACTCCCGCCGTGGGTCAAGTTGGAATAGTACGATTTCACAAAAGTTTGAGGGAGTAGTTCAGTGACAACACAAGACAGACACTGCACAGATATATATTTAGAATATATAGAAGATAATGTAAAAAAAAAACAAGGCAATTTCACTTACATTTTCGGATTCAGCGTTCAATTCCATATAGGTGAGTGTATTTTGAGGCGTGTGTGACTTCAAATAAAATTGTAAGCCAGGTAAAACCGTCGTTTCGTTCCTTAGGGATACAACATGTAAAACTGGCCCAAACGTCAAAACAAAACTCGCTCATTTTAAGTCGTACAAGCTAATGCGACCACTCATTCTTCTGGGAAGAATCCCGTGCACATGCTTGCCACACTTATAACTCACCTAAGTCTTTATAAGTTCATCAAATACTGACACCGCGATTGACATTCGCTGAGGTAAATGTTGATATCTCTTCTGAGGTAAAACAAAATAAAAGAAAAAAACAGTTTTAAAGCATTATACGTATCAAACATACATTTTATGAAACGGGGAAACCTAATACACACTTTGGTGGTTTTAAAATGACAGAATATGTCTTTATTAGAAAGAAAAAAAGAACATTGAAGATGACACTGCTAACAAAATACACCGCTCTAACGCATAACCACGAGTTTAAACTACATTTACAACAAATATGAAAACTATTTTCATCTCACAATGTTAAATATAGAATATATAGAAGATAATGTTAATTTAAAAAAAAGAGCCCTATCTTCCAATGGTAAAAAAATCCTTCAAAAAATTCCTGGATTCGGAATAATATCCTGAGCTTCACCAAAAACTAATCAATTCTTCCTTATCCCAAGGGTAATCATCCCACCAACTTTCATCCAAATCCGTTCAGAACTTTTCCAGATATCTTGTTCACAAACACACGAACACACAAACGCACACACGCGCACACACACACACACACACACACACACACACACACACACACACACACACACACACACACACACACACACACACACACACACACACACACACACACACACACACACACAAACACACACACACACACACACGATCGAATGCATTACTCCCTGGCAGGAGTAATAATATTCATAAAATAATTAATATCATAATCAATTGGCGACTAGTGTGTGCAACTTTTTACCGAAAATATAAACCACCACTGTTTCATCCGACTGTGTGACTTTTTGTAAATCAATTAATTAATCGAAAAAATAAATAATGGATGGATGGATTGATTAATCAACAAAAACAAAAATACCCTTTACAGCAAAATCACTTGGTCATTGACGTGTCCAAATTAATATCAGCTACCTAGCTCAAAAGGTGCCTGAGATATTGCTCAGATGGGAAAGGAAATAAATAAGCAATTAATAAATCGATAATAATGAAGTAATTAATCAATTAATTGATTAATCAAAAAATAGAAATATTGTTTTTGCCAAAGCACATGCTCACTATTGTGCCGAAATTTCAGCTTCCTAGCCCAAAGGATGGCTGAGATATCACCCGGACAATAAAACAAACAAGAAAACAAGCAAACAAATGCAGTGAAAGGTGAGTACTCCCTTTCAGCACGCGTCATCACCAGGCCCCTTTGGATGCTTAGCAATTTTTTTTTATTTTTTTATTTTCTTTGTATACTGAATCGAGGCTCGTGAAAGAGCTAACATTTATTCCACAAACAAATCATGCAGCATCTGTAGATAGAATAGGAAGGGATGGAGTACAAAAAGAGAGGACCCATCTATCTTTGTGGTGTGCCCAGAAATAGTGTCATTCATGAGGATGCCATTTGGAAAGTTGTTTCTGTTGAGACAAGAAGAAATGGGTTGTTCGTTGTGACAGATGTGGACTTCACACCAGATGACAATCAATAATTGCCTGATGACACCATATTCATAGGTCAAGCTACAAGGAGGAAAACTCGCCAACCTTGAAGAAGAGGGGGACATATCTCCACAGTAGCAGAAAACCTCTTCAAAGGTAAGAAAGTTCCACACACCTTGCTGCCACAGAAGCAATTCAGAAACTTCCAAGGAATAATTACCGTTACATGCTGTAACATGCAAGCTTTGTAAGTTTTGTGACAACAAAGAGAGTCATCTACATTTGAGGATGTCTTATTTTCTGTGAAGGGATATTCCCACCTCCTACCCTACCAGTCTACCCATCAAATGGATCTACTATAATAGTCAGGTTCACTATGTTAACAAATATAATTTCGTTCAAAATTTTGGAGATTAGCAAAACGATACATTTTTGGAATCATCAGAGCATGGAGAATCCGAAAATCAATGTTGGCATTTGCACAGACACAGATTTTGGATTTTCAAAATGGCCGCCATGAAATACGTATTTTGCGCTATCTCGGCTTCTAGTCAACCTAGAAACTTAATTAAATATGCTAATCCTATGTTTTCTGGGTCAAGGAATCCAATAAAGGCCTCAAAATAGTGCTCAGGATTATAGAAAAGCAACAAACAAAGGTAATTGAAAACCATTGTCTTTATATTTGTGATATAACTGTATTACATAATACATGATATTGCAAGTCCTTTGAAGTTATAGGTATGGGTTTATAAAGCAAGAAAGCAGCCTTGTTAGTATCAGATTGAACTATAAGTCCTATACACAGGATCTACGAGGTCTATACCGTTCAGGAATATGCTTTTACAGATCTTCATCACTGTCCTGAGTGTCATATTCGCAAAGGTGTCTACGCAAATGGTAACATTAATTTTTGGATTCCTCATGCTCTGAATATTCCAAAAATGTATAGTTTTGCTAATCTCCAAAAATTTTGAACGAAAAAACATAGTGAACCTGACTATAAGAGCAATTCACGGGATACCAACTGCTGCATGAGATGGATATTCCTCGCGATGTATGGAATGATGAAGTCATGAAGCTGGATGATGGCAATGTTACACATGGAATGGACAGGATTTGGGGACATTTTTCAATCTGTACACTTGCTGGTGCCAAACCAGGATTTGGGGACATTTTTCAACCTGCAAGGTTGTTGGTGGCAAACTAAGATTTGGGGACATCTTGCAACTTGTAATCTTGCTGGTGGCAAACCAAGATTTGGGGACATCTTCCAACCTATAAGCTTGTTGGTGGCAAACCAAGATTTTGGGACATCTTGCAACCTGTGCACTTGCTGGTGGCAAACCAGGATTTGGGGAACAGGAAAATGAAGAACAAAGTTGTTCGAGATCGCAAATCGGCTCTCTCTCTCTCTCTCTCTCTCTCTCTCTCTGCTTGGTCGCCGACACAGATGGTTTGAGAAACTACGAAGGCATCTCCTCATTGCCATCCACCTCATCACCATCCTATGCGATACCAGCCTGCATGACGCCACAAGTGTGGTGTGCCAATAGCAGCTCGTGCCTGCTCAAGTCCCCACGTGCCCCTTTGTTTCCATTTTTTTTTTTGGTATACCTGACCAAGACTCATGGAAGAGCAAGAGCAGAATGGAAGGGAACAAAATTATTTGCCATTGCAAAACTCCTGAAACTCAAGCAGTAGCCCTTTTCTGAGGCACATTCTTGTCAAACCGACTGGGCATCCTCTGTCGTGTGAAGTCCTTCCTTGGCACACCTGAGCTCCTCACCACATACAAGGCTTTCATCCGCAACTCTATGGAATACTGCTCTCCCCTCTGGTCTGGTGCTCCTGCCTCACACCTAGCCCGTCTTCACTCTGTTGAAACCAAAGCGTTCAGAATCATTGGAATCTCCCGCGATGAAGCTAACTCCAAGGGCCTTTCACTCACTCACCGCAGGCAGGTTGGTGGTCTTTCCGTCTTCTACCGACTCCTCTCTGGCCTTGCCCCCTCAGCCCTCTCTGGGCTCTGTCCCCCAAATATTCCTACAGGTCGCACAAGATCTGCCTGCAACCCTCTTATGGTTAAACTGCCAAAATCAAGACTTTCTGCTCACCTTCACTCCTTCATTCCTCTTTTCTCCCACCTCTGGAACAAACTCCCTCACTCTCTTCAATCCCACTCCACCCTCCAGGTCTTTAAAACAGCTGTTCACCACCATCTCTTATCCTCCCCCATCCAAAACCTTGATCTTTTCTACCCCCGCTAAATTCGGTCCTCTTGTGTTTTATACCTCTCCCTCCCCCCCCCCCCTCCCCTTCCCACGCCTCCTGCCCCCAAGCCCTCTCCCTCCCACACTTCTCCCTGCTCTCAAATGTTGTGGTTGTGTGCTTCCCCTTCTCTCCCCATCTTGTCTTCCGCTCCCTCTTTTTGTATATTTTGTTTGTCTGGTTGATTTGTTTGTGAAATAAATGTTAGCTCTTTCACGAGCCTCGATTCAGTATACAAAAAAAAAAACCAATAGAAAGTCCTCAACCTCGAATGGTGCTGCTTTGAAGCCTTTCATGTGCAGTCAGGTAGTAATGGTGGCACAGGCAGCCAACGCTGAAGATTCCAGGTCATTATCCAGTACCTCCGAAGCAAAAAGCAAGGTTAAGCAATTGGGTCACTTCTGTCTGTCTTTTTGTCCGTGTGTCTAAACGTCAGTTTATGATGGAGGAACAACTTCTTTTCAATTGAATATTATATTTTGAACACGAATCAGAACATGAATGAGAAAATGTACCCGGAGTTTAGCAATACTTTGCTTTCGGGAATTTGTCCCGATCGAGCAAGTGCAGAGAGGAGTGGGATTTTTTTCTTTAACCTGCTTGTCTGGCAGTTTGGAATCTGCTTCCAAACAGGAAACACGGTTTTAAGGCATCATGAAGGACACAAACAACAGGCACGCCAAACTAATGTAACATCTTAAATAAGGTGGTGTAAAAGAAGCCACACAACGGCGGTAAACTTCCAGAATTTTTTTCTCCGGCCTTTAAAATCGTTATTTTATTTCAATTGATTTATATAGTTCAACACTGTAGAACACAAATCGCCTTTTTGGCACTTTCAGACCCCTTCCGTTTAGCAGCACTTGGACCAAATTGTACGGCATTTTACGTCATCACGACCAATCAAATGTGCCGCTTGTAGACCCCGTCCATGTTATGCATTATACTTTTCCTCTCGTTGTAGTATTATTATTATATTTATCTCAATACTGCGTGGGGCAAGGTGCTCTATGAACTCTCTGGTTGTTTCTGCAGCCATGGCATCAATTAGTTACATTTCCATCGCACTACACCAGCGTTATCACTGCTATATGAAATGTAGGCCCTCAGCGTAAAGTTACCGTGTTGCAGGGATTTGGTTACAACGTGTTTCCACATTGCCATTCCAACCAAACTCAAAACCACTTCAGCAGCATCTAGTCAGGTTCACTATGTTTTTTCATTCAAAATCATGGTAGATTAGCAAACCTATACATTTTTGGAAACGTTATTACATGGAAAATCTGAAAATCAATGTTTACATTTGCCAATTCCGACCAATTCGACCAATTCGACCAATCGACCAATTCCATTCGACCAATTCGACCAATCGCTTCGATCGACCAATTCGATCGATTCGATTCATCGAATTCGATTCGATGGACCATTCGACCAATTCGATTTGCCAATCAATTTGACCGACCTTTGCTTGTGTGGAACGGACTGTGAAAACGATGCGGACTATATTGTCGGATACGACACACAGGACAGTGATGACGAACTCTAAATGGCATATTCTGTAATCGTGTATGTTTGATGCCATTGACTGCCTGTGTATATTTTGTCATTGACTGCCCGTGTAGATGTGAAGTTATACTGACTGCATGTGTATATATGATTTTGCTGACTGCCTGTGTATGTTTGGTGATATGAATTATTGTGACACATTTTGATGTTATTAACTGCCTGTACAAAATGATAACATGTATTTGATTATGCAACTTATCGCGAATATAAAGACAGTATTTTGCAATTCAAAACCTTCGATTCGTGTCTTACCATTCCCCATAGCACTAATTTGATACTTTCATTGGATTCCTTGTCCCTGAAAATATAGGTTTAGTATATTTTAAAAAGTTTTTAGGGTAATTAGAGGCAGAAATAGAACAAAATATGTATTTTACAGTGGCCATTTTGAAAATCCAAAATGGCCGCCATACAGGTATCTCTCCAAATGTAAACATTGATTTTTAGTTTCCTTATGCTATAGCCTTTCCAAAAATGTATAGGTTTGCTAATCTACCATGACTTTGAACGAAGTATAATATATTGACATAGTGAACCTGACTAATCCTCCAAGAAATGCCTGATAATATTTGGGAATAGTTTCTCATTCCCATTGCTGGCATCAATAGTCAGGCAGAGCGGAGTGTTTGGCAATTCTTCCGCTCTCTCCGGCTCGGACTTCATCCAGATACCCTGTTTCAATCAGACCCTCTGCGGTGGTTATTTAGTTTTGTTATCAATGAGATGCTCTGGGATAATCGCCCTGGAAATAGGTCCTGGTCACTAGAACTCAGCGGAAGGTTAGTGGATGGTTAGTTATCTAGGAGGATAGTACTTTGGCCCTGGTAACACTTTACTGCTCATTCCTGTTTGAGAACAGATGGGTCATGGCTACATTGCTCGTTCTTGTAGCGGAGAGCCCCTTATGCTTTGCTCAATTGATGTGCCTTGTTGCATCATTAAGCCCACCATGTGATATCGAGAAATAGCCATTGCCGATTGTACACAGCACACACTTAGACACCTACTCAATTTAAAAAAAAGCCAAAAGACAAGCTAATGCTGTTTCTGAACAGACAAATGGAAAATCTGGGGATAGGTATCATATTTTTCTCTTTTTCTAAAGATACCACGGTGTCTTTCACAACGAGTAGGCAACTTTCCGCAGGGCCACAAACAAATTACAAGTACCTGCCCAAATTGTGATCTGTTGATCGTCAGGCTTGGCCTGCGAAAACCTTTGTGTTGCACTATAACAGTATTCCGGTGTGATGGTGCAGGGTGATGAGGCAGATGGATCAGAGCAGAGTCAGCATCCCAATTCCAAATTATTTTACTGCAAAGATGCACATAGATGCATGTGCATCATAATCAAAGATCATAATCACATAGATCATAATCAAAGATGCACAACATGAGATGCCGGCCTGGCGCATTCAAACACAACACTCGCGGCAACCGGAGGTGCTGTCAGAGCGGTGGTGTTAACAGCAGATGGTCCGAGGCTGCATCTCCACTTATTATTATAACAAGTGGGGTCGCCCGTGGGAATCCCACGGGCACGGAGGTGTATCGTTGCGATCGGTGCAGCGTTTTTGCGGCACCCGAGACAATAACCTCAGGCGAGAGTCCACACCTGAAAATGCTGGAGACCAAAGCTGAAATTGGAAAAACATGGCCTATTTTACTCCAGGGGGCCCAGGATTACCCACCCAAAATTTCGTTGTAATCGGTTCAGCCACTTTTGCGGTACCTGGGAACGGACGGACGGACAGATGGAGAGACGGACATTTGGTGAATTATAGTAAGATTCAGACTGGTTTCTGAGTTTTAATATTAATCTCATCATTATTCTGAACTAGGGCATGCCCGTACTATATATATATCTAAAATTATATCCCCCCCCTCTATTTACATGAAATGGTTTGGTCCAAAGCGAACGGCTTGCGAGTGGTGACAATCCCCCCCCCCTCTATTTACATGAAATGGTTTGGTCCAAAGCGAACGGCTTCCGGAGTTTGGTAAAGAAATCGCCATCGCGTGCACAAACGCGCAGGAAAGCGAATGAATCGCAAATTCGTTTTTATTAGTTTTAAAACATAGTTTAACGCCAACATAGTTTGCAAACGTGAAATAAATGAATACGCTCTCAAATGTGCCATCCGAGGCAGAGTGTGTCCGCCACGTTCGGCACACGCGATAGTTCGCTGCTCTCTGATTGGTTGAATCGTTTTTTGGACATAGCTCGGTAAGTAATTGTCCGATTAATATGAAACCTTGAAAAGGCACATCCTCGGGTCCCCAGCAATATACCTGGCAAGTTAAAAGTATATCGGACCCGTGGTTGTCGAGAAACAGCGGTCACAGACAAACGTACAAACGTACAGAGATTACTGGAATTATAGATAGATTGTATAATAATCGCAGATATAAAACAGGAGATGCAGGCTTGGTGCCTTCCGATACGCCGTTCGCGGCAACCTGAGGTGGTGTAAGAGCGACTGTGTGGTTAACACCAGGTGGTCAGCGGTTGCATCTCCACTTTTTGTTATCATTCAGGCCGCCTTCTGCGTTTTAATATTAATCTCGTCGTTATTTTGAGTTTTTATGGGGTGGTCGTAATGAAAATGGGGGTAGTAGTTTTTCTCATAACATTTGCATCAAAACTTCCCTCTGCCATCTTCACAAGAAGGTGGGAATAATTGGGGCCCTTAAAGTAGTAGCAGTAGTGGTAGGTGTTTTCTGGAGAATCACAATCATATTCCATATCAGACTTGGACTTCATATAACATGATATTGTTGCGGATATGGGATTTGCATCCATCCATATCCGCTTGTAAATATTCCCCTATTTCCTCAATACTTCCCAACTATCCCCAATCCCCCATTCCCTAGTCCCATTTTCTGTAAACAACACTCTGTAGACCCGACCTCCCCCTATTTCCCCCATTAAATGTCGTGCCCAGGTTCACCGCATCTCATGTAAGACAACTATAGGACATCTTGCTAGTTATTCTTAGTCTATGTCAGTTAAGGACTCGTTTCCATTAATTCTGACCCTTCGTTGCACCAGAATGTGATTGTATGGCACCGTTAGGAAGTTTAGGACCTCCCGATACCTCCCCGCAGCTCTTCCTCACGGTTCAGCAGCAACAACAACAACAACAACAACAACAACAGCAACGGCAGCGGCGGGCGCGGGAAGTGCGCGTCCTCACTCCGGCTTGGTTGGTAGGGGGTGTTGGGAGGGCACCAGGCCTTCCCAACGAGCCGCCATCGAACATGTGCTCGACGGGGTTACCAAATAGGGGCTCCCTGTCAGCTCCTCGTCAAGGGCGGAGCCCGGTAACCCCCGCACCCAATGGAAGCGGCGGACCGGCCCCAGTGGGGCGGAGCCAACCAGCCGAGGGCGTGTCACTCCCCGCTGAGCATGCGCAGGGAGAGGGAGGTGACGTCAGATGCGCGCTGAGCTTGAAGCAAGAAAGACGTCCCTTCCGAGCGCTGTGAGGCCTCCCCGCATCTTCTGGACTGGACCGTGCTTTATCCTGTCCCCGAGCCAAGGTGCACCTTGTGCTATCGACCTACCTGTCCCTTCCTGCCATCAATCCCTGTGTAAGTCAGCCTTGTCCCGTTTGTCTGTGGTCTGTCTGGGTTAAGATAAGACGGTAATTAAGTGCCCATCTCTTCTGTGTCTTTACCTCACTGCCTTGTAATCTACCCCTTTTCTCCACCACTGTAATTATACCCTCCTACGGAGGTCTTGAGAACTGTACCCCTTGCGTCGTTTCCTCTTTCCCAGTCGTCGTGTCCTTTCTATCATTGATTTGGCATAGCGCGATTTGGCCAACGTCTGGGTGATTCGGGTGAGTTGGGGAAGAATCGGGGGAACTGTTAGGTCGCGGCAATACCACCGCTCGGTAAATAACATCTAATCCGCGGACTGTAACAATTGGTTGTCAGGAGTTGGGATTCGAACCTGGGACTAAATTTATTTAGCCCAAATTTTGGACACCAATTGTGTTATTTCCGTAACAACTGGTGTCTGGGCGTGAGATACGGACCCGAAGCGCGCTTAACGCGCTCAAAATTACAAGTCACCGAAATTTGATTTTGTTTTACAAAAAACCCGAATTTTGAAAGTCGCGCTATGGGAGATCAAGACGGCTGGGTTCCGGTAGAGGAGAGTGAGGCAGGGTCGATCCAGGACCAAATTGAGGGACATGAGGAGAGCGAAGCAGTGAGGGCGGCAGGTTCGCAAAATGGCGTCCTCGCGCACGAGGTTACGGGCGCGCAAAATGGCGCCTCGCACATGGCTACGGCGACCGTAGCAGCGCCGCTGGTGGATTCGAACCTTTTTTTCCTGCAAATGAGGGCCCTTATGGGACAAATGGGAGACCAAATTGGAGGTTTGAAAAACAGTATAGAGGCTCAGAGTGAGCAAATGGGGGTAATGAGGGCTGATAGTGAGCGATGGGGGAGCGATATGGGGGGCAAAATGGGAGAAATGGGGGAACGGCTAGAAGCTAAATTTGAGGGGTTAGACAATGGGATAAAAGGGGTGAAACATGGGTTAACGGGGGTAGAAAACAGAATGGCCGCTCAAGAGAATCAAATGGAAGGGATGAAAAAGGGGTTAGAGGGGTAAGAAAACAGTATGGAAGGCAAATTGAGGGACATGAGGGACCAAGCGGAAAGGGAAGTTAAAAAGATGGGGCAGCAGATAGAGGGGGTCAGAATGGGGGTAGAAACTAAATTGGATGCTCACAGGGAGGAAATGGAGCAGATGAGGGTGGCATCTGGGCAGGAGATGCAAGTGATGGGAGAGGAGATCAGAAGAGGTGTGAGTGAGGAGGTCGGAGGAGTGCGCGAGGAGGTGAGGCACTGTGAGGAGCGCATGGAGAAGGAGGTGAGAAAGGGGACTGTAAAATTGCAAGGTGGTATAGAGGAGTTGACGCTGGGAGTGGAACAGCTGACGGAGGGACAAAAAGAACTAACGGGGCAGGTTCAAAGGAACACTGCGGTATTAGGAGGGTTAAAAGCGACACAAAACGACCTAAAAAATGACTTGATAGCGACACAGAGGCAATGTCAGATGGTACGTGAGGGACTGACAACGAGGTTGGACGAGGTGACAGAGGTAATGGAGACGAAGGACCGGCAGGTGAGGACGCACATAGAAACGGTCAAGGTGGCCTTAGAGGACGAGCTTGAGGAGACGCACCGGGAAATAAAAGAGGTGAAGCAGAAATTAGAAGAAGTGGAAGAAGGGGTAAGCGAAATTAAGAAGCGACGGAGAGGGGATAAGAAAGAGATCAAAGAGGAAGTAAAAGAATTGGTCCAAAGTCTGTGTTCGGATCGTGATGATGTGCTCATTAACCGGATGAGGGATTCGCAGGTGATGGAGGAGAAGCGAAGAGAAAGAGGACCCGGTGTAAGTGGTGACCAATATGGTCGTGCGTATGATGCGCCAGGTGATTTAATAAGCTTGGGGGTCGAGATGGACCTGGGTGTTCGTGAGAGGCCGTTGGTGAAGTGTGCGACAGGTCTGGTGTGCGAAAAAGGAGGTGTGCGAGAAAGTCCGACTCTGGGGTGCATGGGGAAAGAGTGCGCTGTCAAAAGTAAGGAAGAGTGTACACCTGTGGTGAGTGTTACAGAGGGTGTAACGGGAGAGTGTGCGCGAGAAAGGTGTGTAACGGACGGGTGCATGAGGAAAGAGTGCGCTGTCGAGAGTAAGGGTGAGTGCGCTGTCAAGAGTGGAGGTGAGAGTAGTAAGAGTGACACGGAGCGTGAGTTGGTTGTGACAGGTGAGAAAGGAAGCACACCTGGAATGGTAGAGCGTGTGTGGGAATGCACGCTGGAATTGGTAGTGAGGCACGTGGTTGGGTGTGCGAGTGAGAGCACACCTGTGATCGTCACAGAGGAGGTGACCGAGGAGGGGGCGCGAAGAGGTGTGTTGGTGAGGTGTGCGAGCGACGAATGTGTGCCAAGGTGTTCGGTGGTCAGGTGTGTGACCAAGTCTGTGAGTGGAATGAGTGTACCTGGGTGTGTAAGAGAAGGTGCAATGACCAAGAGCAGGGAAACGGCTGGATGTATGAGCAAGAAAGGGGTAGCGTATGCGTGTAAGCATGCAGGTGAGGCATCGACGGTAACCGGGTTAGCGGTTAGAGCGACTTATAGCCGAATTGGGCCCTCGGTGCGTGCCGGGCTTCGCGTGCCACGAGAACCAGCGGGGATCCGAGCCACGGCGGGTTCGAAAGGACCGCCGTACGCGATCCACGCTGGGCCTCGCTTTGAACGGCCGCGTCCGTGCTCCACTAGGCGGAGTGGGCAGCCCGATAGGAAGGGTCGTCATGGCGACCACTTTTTGTTGAGGCATTCCGGCAGGTCGAGATCGGGCCATGGGATGGCTCCGTGCCGAGATGGTGCGTGGGACCTCGGCCCGGGTAAACCTCCTTCCCTGCACCGAATGCGGGACGTAGCCAGCCGCTGGCACCAAACAACCCGCATTCATGGCTTGGCTGTACGAAGCCGAGCTTTAGAAGTGAATTGGCGCACCGAGAGGCATTAGTAAGTAGACTGTAATGACGAGGATAGTGTTTTGGCCCCGAAATTAGAAAAACAAAATTTGATGATTGGCAAAGGATTGGCAGTAATGATTGGCAGATGATGGGTAGTGATTGGCAAATTTTTGATTTGTTGAAATTTGATGTGCAAAATTGGTAGTGGGAGATGCCCGATGTGGTGGGATGGCAACTCTGTCATCCCTCACAAACTTGGGGCAAATGCGCTATAGATTATGGGGTGTATGGCAGTGAAAATAGCCCGGGTGGGTTAGGTTATATTGATAGGGACTAGAGGTGACTATGGGTGACAAGAGTTAAGTAAGAGACTTGGTACCTGTAGTGGGGACGTAGTAGCTTAGGGTTTGATAATGACGTGGGAGCGCTGAGTGTAAGGGAAGACGGAGGAGCGCGAGTTTTAGAAGGGAGTAGACAGAGCAGATGATGCAGTGTGAATGGAAGTGCTGGTGAGCAGCTTCAAATGAGGCATCGGTGAGGCAATGCTCCGAGGTGTGTGTGAGTGCACAAGTGATGAATGAGAGAGCATTGCGGATGAGTGTCATGGTGAGTAGTGAGTGTTGTGGATCAGCGCGAATGCGCTTGGGGGAGAGAAGGGTGCAGGCGGCACCAAGTATGAGAGCACAGGTGTGCAAGTACAGGTGTGTGGAATATATGGAGCAGAGAATGAGTGGTGTGGAGAGAGTTGGAGTAAGTGGTACGGAGTGGTGTGCATGGTGCGAAGGTGTGGATGGGGGAAGAGTGGACCCCCTTTTCACGAGTACCCGGGGAGGGTAGTTTAAAGAATAGTTAGAAGGTATAGGTAAATTGTGGTTGGATATTGGCATTTGTGGTGCGGTTGCAGAATGGTATTGTGGATGGGTGCATTGGTGTGGTGAAATTGGCTGGTCGTGTGGCCTGTTAGTATGAGTGTGAATGGTTGGGCACTCCGCCACTGTTAGATGTCGGCCAGGTGAGGCCGCAGGTGGGCTCTGGGAGCCGTTAGTGTCAGTGGGTGCCTGAGGATCCCAGGTGTGGATCGGGCAGCCCGTGCCAGAGAGGGCACTGAGGGGGTGAGAGTGCGAGAGGGCCTTCCCCAGTTAGTTAGGTTAGGGTGAGGAGCAGGTGAGCTCGGTAGGCAACAACAGTGGTGGAGGTGTGCAGGTGGGCGGACCAGCTGGGAGCGTCACATGACCCAGCCACCGAAATTGTGCGGGGGCACCGAGTGTTGAATCGGGGAGTGAGACCCAAATTGATGGTGTGCACCACAGATGGTCAATGGGATTTTGGTTCTTCGGACCACATAGAGTAATGAGGGCCAATGGTTTGGCAGGAGAAAGACCCCGGGTAATGTAAAGTTGTTAAAGTCATTTAGGAAATAGTTAGGATTGATGAACCTGTCGCACCATATGCAGCCACTTACTTGAGGTGATGATGATGACTCCACACCTGTGTTTTCTTTGTTTTGTGTTGCAGGAAATGAGAATTGCTGTTTGGATTCGTGAGACGCATCACGACGTGGATAAGACGTTGGGGTGATTCCATCTCTCCCTCCTTAGGAGGGACTGATGATGAATTGGTGATGGCAGATTTTGATGTTGAGTTGGAGATGGCAGATTTTTATGAGAGTTGGAAATGGCAAATTTGATTGGTTAGGAGGGAGAGAAGACGAATTTGGTTTATGGGAGGAACGGGGAAGACAGTAGGGACGTTTGTTGATGTGTAAAGTAGATGTTTATGGGTAGTGTTGTGTTTTGTGGATACAGTAAGGGGTAAGGGAGGGGCAATGTAGGTTATCTGGTGGGGGGGGGGGTGTACGGTAGGAACGTACCTGTCTCACCTGGTTCCCATGTGCCCCCAGTGTGCATTACCTTGTATTGCATGCACTTTTGCGCCCTTACCACCTTACTCACTTGGCTTCTTTTGTCTCCCACCTCCGAGGATCTGGCTTTGGGGCAGAGAGAGAGGAGAGAGAGGTGCTGGCTCCGCAGTTGTGGGCCTGTACTTCCGCTGCTTGCTGCCTGGATCGATACACCATATGGACCGCAATTTTTGTGGCCGCCCACAATGGACCGCAGTTCTTTTGCGGTCAAGCACCACCCGTGGATGGACCTCTGGGTCAACGTGGCACCTATGCCATACAGGTGAACCACTTTTAGTTGGCCCCCCTGACGGCCACAATTCAGAAATGGATGCGGTTGGCGCCTTTCTTTATTTCTAAAGAAGCCAGAAGGCCAAGTGCACTCCATGAAGGCAAGACCAGCGGCAGAACATCGGCCGGCTGTGACACCACCGGTGACCATGGACACTTAATTGTGCATTTTTATGAACACTTTATTGGTGCACCGGATGGTGCTGACTGTGCGTAATGGGGTGGTGCTTTTGGTGCTTGGACGGGGTGCTCTGCACATTATTAAAGGCCGTAGGGCCACAGGGCACTCGTGGGTTGGTGTATCGATGCTGGCATGCGTGCTCTCTCTATGCATAACATCTGCATGTGTTCCTCAAAGAACAGGTCCTGGATCGTAGTGTAAATATCAGTGTTGTATAAATAATGCTCCCTACCGGCTGTATGTTTAGTTTGAGGATGCTTTCCGCGATTCGGTTATCCTGTGGGTGTGTTTCTGTTAGGAGAAGGGTGCAACGTCGCAGGGGGACATATTTACTCATTTGTGAACATCTGTAAAACTGTCGCACTCAGGGTTGAGTTAATAGTAGAGGGAACTACATCTGAGTGCCACACTAAAGTAGGTAAAAATCTATCGGGTCGGGACGCCCCGAGGTAGAGAAGGGTGCAATGTTGCGGATATGGGATTTGCATCCATCCATATCCGCTTTTAAATATTCCCCTATTTCCTCAATACTTCCCAACTATCCCCAATCCCCCATTCCCTAGTCCCATTTTCTGTAAACAACACTCTGTAGACCCGACCTCCCCCTATTTCCCCCATTAAATGTCGTGCCCAGGTTCACCGCATCTCATGTAAGACAACTATAGGACATCTTGCTAGTTATTCTTAGTCTATGTCAGTTAAGGACTCGTTTCCATTAATTCTGACGCTTCGTTGCACCAGAATGTGATTGTATGGCACCGTTAGGAAGTTTAGGACCTCCCGATACCTCCCCGCAGCTCTTCCTCACGGTTCAGCAACAACAACAACAACAACAACAACAACAACAACAACAGCAACGGCAGCGGCGGGCGCGGGAAGTGCGCGTCCTCACTCCGGCTTGGTTGGTAGGGGGTGTTGGGAGGGCACCAGGCCTTCCCAACGAGCCGCCATCGAACATGTGCTCGACGGGGTTACCAAATAGGGGCTCCCTGTCAGCTCCTCGTCAAGGGCGGAGCCCGGTAACCCCCGCACCCAATGGAAGCGGCGGACCGGCCCCAGTGGGGCGGAGCCAACCAGCCGAGGGCGTGTCACTCCCCGCTGAGCATGCGCAGGGAGACGGAGGTGACGTCAGATGCGCGCTGAGCTTGAAGCAAGAAAGACGTCCCTTCCGAGCGCTGTGAGGCCTCCCCGCATCTTCTGGACTGGACCGTGCTTTATCCTGTCCCCGAGCCAAGGTGCACCTTGTGCTATCGACCTACCTGTCCCTTCCTGCCATCAATCCCTGTGTAAGTCCGCCTTGTTCCGTTTGTCTGTGGTCTGTCTGGGATAAGATAAGACGGTAATTAAGTGCCCATCTCTTCTGTGTCTTTACCTCACTGCCTTGTAAACTACCCCTTTTCTCCACCACTGTAATTATACCCTCCTCCGGAGGTCTTGAGAACTGTACCCCTTGCGTCGTTTCCTCTTTCCCAGTCGTCGTGTCCTTTTTATCATTGATTTGGCATAGCGCGATTTGGCCAACGTCTGGGTGATTCGGGTGAGCTGGGGAAGAATCTGGGGAACTGTTAGGTCGCGGCAATACCACCGCTCGGTAAATAACATCTTTAACCGCGTCCGTTACAATATCAATTGGCAACATGATGAAGTGAAACTCCCACCTTTATCGAAAGTCCGTAAGATGAGGTATTTTTCTTTGATTGGAGGGATAAAACATTCCATCTCATTCTTTCTCTGAGTCTTTATTCTATGTTATTTTCAAAATTTCCTGCCAATTCTTGTCCCGATACAAGATTCCCCCACCCAAGGTGACTTATATGACTTCACAAATTTGGATCGGGCATCTTGCGTCACAGCGAAACGAAAAACAGGATGGTGGACAAGAAGTCGGTATAATCCCGGAAGATTCGGGACACTTGCCACGTCAGATTTACACGGGTGTCGTGTGGGATTTTGTGGGATTTTGTGGAGTACAGTTCATGGTATTTTAGATCCATACCTTAATGCTTCTTGATGGCACACACATTGATGAACATTGCACAACATAGTCCGCTCTTGATACAGAGCTGTGTTCTCCAACATGTGTGCCATTCAAATTTGTATTGCATTTTGATTCCTTTCGTATGGTGTGCAGCTTTTTAGCTAAAACGTTGTCGTGAGTCAAAGTAAGGTTTGGATTAGCTTGAATTGGTGGTGTTTTGGTTTGGATTAGATTTTCCCCAGAGCAGGTGTACGCGTCTAGTGCTGTAGTAGGGTGCGATGTGGTTTATCAATCGTTGCTTTTAGCTATGGCCGCCAGGTATCTCTCCACTACTGCTAGAGGTGTAGTGTGTGTGGCCCTCCATTGTGAGCACTTACTGTGACACTCACCAATCCATCCAGGAGCTCTTTAGCCTTGGTAGACAGTCCACCGAGGAGAAGGAAACTCTGATTGCAAATCCCCTTGCTGCCTTGCAGGGAATGTCTCTCGAGAGTCTAGACAAAGGCTTGGTCCACATCTGATTCTGTGGTGGCGTCAGGAAGGGAATCCGGCCATAAAAACATTGCCTCAAAAAGGGAACCATGATTGTCATGGGGCCCGCAAGGCTAACCCCCGCTCCAGCAGGGAAAAATGGCCTTAAAAAGGGGGAAAAAAATTCGACCCTGTCACACACCCAACATGTCTACCAAATCCCTCCTTAATGTTTTGAGATATCCTGCTCACAGAGGGATAAATAGACAGACAAACAAACTGGGGTGAACACATAACCTCCATCCACCTTCACTGTCAGAGGTAATTGCCAGTAAGAGGAAAAAAAAATTTTTGTATTCAAGATCGAGGCTCGTGTAAGAGCTAACATTAATGACAAAAAAAAAAACTGATACATAAGACGAAATAAAGGGAGCGGAAGACAAGGTGGGGAGAGAGGGGAAAGCACCCAAGTACAACATTTGAGAGCAGGGACATCGGGAGATCTGTGGGAGGGAGAGGGCTTGAGGGGAGGAAGCGTGAGGAGGGGAGTGGGGGGGGGGGGGGGGGGAGAGGCATAAAACACATGGACACTGCTAGGACTTCCAGGAAAGAAGTCAGAATTTCATAAAAGTGGAATCTGGGGTGAATTAACAGGGGTAGAAAAGATCAAGGTTTTGGATGGGGGAAGATAAGAGATGGTGGTGAACAGCTGTTTTAAAGACCTGGAGGGAGGAGTGGGATTGAAGAGAGTGAGGGAGTTTGTTCCAGAGGCGGGAGAAAAGAGGCATGCAGGAGTGGAGGTGAGCAGAGAGTCTTGATTTTGGCAGTTTAACCATAAGAGGGTTGCAGGCAGATCTTGTGCAACCTGTAGGAATATTTGGGGGACAGAGCACAGAGAGAGCTGGGGGAGCAAGGCCGGAGAGGAGTCGGTAGAAGACAGAAAGACCACCAACCTGCCTGCTGTGAGTGAGTGAAAGGCCCTCGGAGTTGACTTCATCGCAGGAGATTCCAATGATTCTGAAAGCTTTGGTTTCAACAGCGTGAATACGAGCTAGGTGTGAGGCAGGAGCACCAGCCCAGAGGGGAGAGCAGTACTCCATTGAGCTGCGGATGAAAGCCTTGTATGTGGTGAGGAGCTCAGGTGTGCCAAGGAAGGACTTCGCACGACGGAGGATGCCCAGTCGGCGACTGGCTTTGGAGGCCAGCTTGGAAATGTGGTTTTCCCAGAAAGATCATGGCAGATAGTGAGACCCAAAAGCTTGAGTGACAGAACTTCTTGGAGAGGATTGTAAGATTGAACAAAAAGAGGAGAAAAGCAAGAATCAGCATGAAGAAAGAGAAATGTGAAAAACGATCAAAGAAGTGTGAAAGATTGAAGTGATGTGAAAAAGAAATGAACGAAGATTAAAGATGTCGCGAAGAACACGGATAGATGGATTCAGCAGGTATTCCCAAAATTCACCTTGTGTATCTATATGCATATATACACTCGAGGCCCGAAGATGTTAAGCCTGCCACCTTAACCGTTAAACCAACACCAGGCTTAGCATCTGCATTGTTTTCAAAAGACTGAATTCAGGTTAAAAAAAGAAGAAGAAACATCATTAACTTGGATTCTGTAAGTAAGGTATGGGTCCATGACCGGCATTCCATGGTGGGAGATTCCAATGATTCCCGAAGCTCAACTTTACTGGATCAAGAAGCACCAGAGCAGCAGCAAGGTCATGCCTAATGGTTGTGCGTAGGTCAGCTCTGCCAAGGGCTTATTAAATAACATATGACAGGGAAGTTTTCCAGCTGATTTTTTTTAAAGGTGGATATAAAATGCACACACACACCAAACACAAAAACGGGATAACAGAGGGTGAAACGAACAGACTGACAATGCAGTACAAAAGGAAATGTAGACAGCGGTGAAAGCAAAGAAGACATATGGTCGAGAAGGTCCATGTCCAGGAGCCTGTGAAAAAAAGATCTGGCTCAACCCACACCACATACAAAGTTTGATGGCATATCTGTTAGGGCAACTCTTCTGGAACCTTTCTATGGTGGGTGTCACTCCAGATTTGTGGGATAACTTTTTTTCTACCGGCCAATGTCTGTGGTGGGGATTGGCTCTCAAAAAGTGTCTGAAATGAGGGCGATGATATCATAAAGGTGTTATTTAATACAATATTTTATTGCAATATTGTTGCCAACTCTTGGCACACCTGAGCTTTTAAAATTTTTTTCATTCTTTGAGTGTATTTTTTGTCCTTCCTTGGCACACCTGAGCTCCTCACCACATACAAGGCTTTCATCCGCAGCTCAATGGAATACTGCTCTCCCCTCTGGGCCGGTGCTCCTGCATCACACCTTGCTCGGCTTCTCGCTGTAGAAACCAAAGCTTTCAGAATCATTGGAATCTCCTGCGATGAAGCTAACTCCGAGGGCCTTTCACTCACTCACCGCAGGCAGGTTGGTGGTCTTTCTGTCTTCTACCGACTCCTCTCCAGCCTTGTTCTCCCAGCCCTGTCTGTGCTCTGTCCCCCAAATATTCCTACAGGCTGGCAGATCCCAAATACTCCCTCTTATGGTTAAACTGCCAAAATGAAGACTCTCTGCTCACCTTCACTCTTTCATTCCTCTTTTCTCCCACCTCTGGAACAAACTCCCTCATCCTCTTCAATCCCACTCCTCCCTCCAGGTCTTTAAAACAGCTGTTCACCACCATCTCTTATCCTCCACCATTCAAAACCTTGATCTTTTCTCCCCCCGTTAATTCACCCCAGATCCACTTTTTTGAAATGCTGACCTCTTTTCTGGTAGTCCTAGCAGTATCCATTTGTTTTATACATCTCCCACCCCTCCCATTCCCCTGCCCTCCCTCTCCCCAAACCCTCTCCCTCCCACAGATCTCCCGATGTCCCTGTTCTCTGCTGTTGTACTTGTGTGCTTCCCTCTCTCTCCCCATCTTGTCTCCCGCATCCTTTATTGTCTGTTTTGTGTGTCGGTTTTTTTTTTGTGTGATTGATGTTAGCTCTTACACGAGCCTCGATCTTGAACACAAAAAAAATAAAAATAACTCTCACCATGATTGTAGAATTTGCCATGAAAAATATAAGTTGTTGTCGTGCTGCCATAGATGCAAGATTTTATCAGAAGATATTCTATGCCCAATTTCTCATACTTTTTTACCCAGAAGAGCAAGGAAATTCAGAGCAATGTGAAATCCTCCCATGCGGGTGACAGTATCTGAGAAGTTGTCTGCCATTCACCACTGGATCTCCTTGGCCTTTACATAGATGGAAAGGTCAAATGTGAGAACGCTCGTCTTCTATTCGAGGCTTGCCATCATTCTTCGTGTACTCTTCATCACTGCATAGATTGTGCTACAGTCAGTGGGAGAACCTTCAATCATTGGGCAATAACCCATCACAGTGTTGCACGGCCTGGCAAATGAAACCATTGCATGGAAACCACTCCAACCAGGCACGCGCTGTTGGCTGGGATCTTCTGTATCAGCTGGTTTGGCGAGATGCTAACGTCTAATAAATTAGCTGGACTGCCTGATGATCCTAAGTGCTCTACACACTGTAACCAGTCTTTACATGCCTTGCCAACAAAATCTGTAATGCTGGGTGTTTTTGCAATGCGTACTGAACTCGTGCATGGCTTGCACCATCATTGCACTATTGAGAGATCCGTTTCTCTGAGAATGGTCAGTTATTGGTGTGCGCTCTGGTAGGAGAACAAATTGTCCTCGTTGGTACAACACAACAGTAGTGGCAAATGTCGTGTGTTTCCCATCTGAAGTCTCCTCATTACCTTGCGCTCGCGAAGCGAAAATCGGTTAAGCATTCATGTGCGTACGTGTGCCGTGTGCCGTGTGCCGTGTGCCGTACGTGTCTGCATTTTTAAAATACATTTCCTCGGCAACCGTTGGTCTGATTGACACGAATTTTTTTTACAATACCTCTGCCTCTCAAGTACTCACCATGGGGAATAAGATATGTTGATGGTGATGTCATCGGTGCCTTAATTATGACGTCATAATTCGACAAGTACAACGCTTGATCTGATTAGTATGAATAAAACCAAAATTCCTCTGCAACTGTTAGACCGATGGACACGAAATTTTCCGAATATGTGCGGCTCCTGTAGAAATTTTTAATGATAATTATAACGTCATAGGTCACGTGGTACAGACGCCATCTTGGAAAAAATCGAAAAAAGTTGCACCTCCATATCTCCGAAACCGCTGCATGGAAAAATTGAAACATGGCTCATTGCCAAGTACACCCCTTGGGGAATAAGATATGTTAATGATGATGTCATCGGTGCCTTTGTTATGACGTCATAATTCGACAAGTACAACACTTATCCGATCATTGTGAATTTTTTTTTCTCAGCAACTGTTGGTCTGATGGGCACGAAATTTTCACCATAGGAGCACCTCCTCATGTAGAATATTTTAATGATAATCATGACGTCATAAGTCATGTGGTACAGGCGCCATCTTGGAAAACCGAAAAATGTTGTACCTCTATATATCCAAAACCGCTGCATGGAAAAAATTGAAACATGGCTCATTTTAAAGAACTCCATATTAGGAATAGGTGTTGTTAATGATGACGTCATTGGTGCCATAATTATGACGTCATAATTCGACAGGGACAACGCTTAGTCTGATCAGTTTGAAATGTATTGAGCGTGATCTATGTAACAATTATATTACAAAATATAAATTTATGATGTCATCGCTCACGTGGTCTGGCAGCCATATTGGATCAAAGGAAAAAAACCTCCAAAAACAGAAGAGTTGGCATGCACCAAGTTGACTGCGCAGGGTAAGTTCTATTAATACCATCTAGTTGTCATCATCAATCTGAATGAAGGCACCGGGAGAGATGACAGATGGAATGACAACCCCCTGTTCTTCTAACTTCGCCAGAATCTCCTTTGCTAGCCCGGTATCAATGGCTTCTATCTCATCGTAGGAGGAACAGTGGACCCATTCTGTTTAGTAAAGTGACGAGTTCTTTCAACCCAGTTATGTGGCCTACTGCTGTGGCAAGACTTGTGTTTTTGAGGGTCTTGACACTTCCATGTGACAAGCAATGCAAAAGATCTTGTGCAACCATGGGGATCCTTGTCTGAGCCAACTGATTTATGCATTCCGGAGGAAGGTTCCAAACATCATCACTCTCACCGACAGATAAAACCCAAATGCAGGAACCAATATAGACTGTCGGGAACAATAATTTTGGCCGAGGCAAGATTCAAATATGTGGTATTCATCGGTTTTATGCAGATTCCATAACACTGAGCAATTTCACTTACAAACAGTATCGCGGTGTGGTACAAAAGCCTGGTGCTGGTCCCAATCTTCTTCATCACATGTAAACGCACCATGGGTTCAGACGAATGAGATGCATGTTTAAAAGATGCATTCAGGACATCCTAAAGAGAGATGGAACTGCTCTACCCCAGTTCTGGTTGCGTTTTAATATGGGGATGGTGGTATACTACCTCCTCTTCACAATGCATCACAATCTTCAGCTTCAAATGCTGCTTTGTGTACTTGGCTGCCTCATGTGGGCTGATACGTCGTACCTCAAGAAGAGACTCGTATTTGTTGCGAAGGCTGTCCATAATCATATGCCTTGCCAGCTTCTAATTCAGGTTTAAGATCGTTAACCAGTTCATCAAAAGCACTCACATATTTGTTTTCATATTTACTGTCCTTATAAACTCGATGCTTCATGTTTGTCTTGCTGATGTAGGTTGAAAAGCTACCTTGTGATATTTGGCTTCCACAGCCTCAAGGTCATTTCTCACACTGTAGCGGTTACCGCTGGATGCACACAATCGCCTTGCACCGGCCAGAACACGGCCAGACGCGCCTCCCCGGGCATGCCCGGACTCACTGTTTCCGGGCACGCCCGAACCTCCCGGGCACGCCCGGTCTCGCCTTTCCAGGGCTCGCCCAGAGCGTCCGGGCATGCCCGCTATCGCCTTTTCAGGGCTCGCCCAGAGCGTCCGGGCATGCCCGCTATCGCCTTTCCAGGGCTCGCCCAGAGCGCCCGGGCACGCCCAGCCTCGACTTGCCAGGCCGCAGCCAAACACGCCCGGGCAGGTCCAGACTCGCCTTTCCAAGGCTCGCCCTTGACACCCGGGCATGCCCGGTATAGCTTTTGCCGGGCAAACTTCCCGACATAAATGTGTATATATATTGCTGCCCGATAAACGGGCTTGTTAGAATACCTGAGCTGTTTTGTTTCAAAAAAGCAACTCGGACGAAATCCGTCTTTGGTCGCGTCAATTCTTTCGACTCGCGTTGGAGCGCAGTTCCTTCATTGGTGACCTACAGACATGGATACGGCAGTGACGCTTAAACTGCCTACCTTCTGGGAGGCTCACGCGGCTGTTTGGTTCGCTCAGGCGGACTCTCAGTTCGCCCTGCGAGGCATCACCGCGGACGACACCCGCTTCCACCATGTTGTGGCAGCGCTCGGTTCCGCCACCGCGGCCCGCGCCTTGAGCCTCCTCGAGCACCCGCCGGCTGCTGACAAATACGACGCGCTGAAGACACTCCTCCTCGACGCTTTCGCCCTCTCACCGGCAGCACGCGCACGGCGCCTGCTCGCTCTGCCCGAGCTCGGCGACACGCGCCCGTCAGAGCGCATGGACTATATGCTCTCGTTGCTCGGTGAGCACTCTCCGGATATTCTGTTCCGCGAGCTGTTCCTTCGCCAGCTGCCTCACCCGGTACGCCTCGCCCTGGCTGGCACGTTGATCACGGATTCCCGCGCCCTCGCCAGGGAAGCCGATAAGATCTCCTCGGCGGGCCAGCACATCGGCGCGGTTACCTGGAGCCCGCCGCCGTCCGAGGCGACGCCCACGACGCCCGAGCGCCCTGCGCGGTTGGAGGCCGAACTGCCGGTGCAACTGGCGGCCGCCACACCGCACCGCCCGCTTCCGACACGACGGCCGGGGCCTCCACCTGACCGGGCGTGGTGTTATTACCACGCCAGGTTCGGACACAAGGCTCGGACGTGCCGGCCCCCGTGCACTTTTGGCAGGTCGGGAAACGGCCGTGCCGGCGTTCATTCCCAGCCATGAGCGCCGGCCACTCGGGCAACTTGCTGTTTATTCGGGACAAAGCGTCTGGGCGGCGTTTCCTGTGTGACACCGGCGCCCAACTGAGCGTCATACCCGCCTCCGAGCAGGACAGGCGGGACGCCGTTTGCGGCCCCTCTTTGGTCGCTGCTAATGGCTCGGCCATACGCACTTTCGGCCCACGCGTCGTCACCCTCTGCTTCGGCAGCCAGCGTTTTCAATGGACTTTTGTGACCGCCTGCGTCCCCATGGCTTTGCTGGGCGCTGACTTCCTCTGCGCGCACGGGCTGCTGGTCGACGTCAAACGTCGTCGCCTTGTCAACGCCGAGACCTTCAGCTCCCTGGCGTGCACGATGAGCAGCTCCGCGCCGACCGAACTGGCGTGCGCCCTCCCGGCAGCGAACGAGTTCGCTCGCCTGCTCGCGGAATTCCCGGCCCTCACGCGGCCGACGTTTTCGGCCGTCGTGGTGCGGCACGGGATCGAGCACCACATACCCACTACGGGCCCGCCGGTCTACGCCAGGGCCCGCCGCCTCGACCCGGCCAAGCTCGCCATGGCGAAGGCCGAGTTCGACGCGTTGGAGCACCTCGGCATCGTGCGGCGCTCCGATAGCGGGTGGGCCTCGCCACTGCACATCGTGCCAAAGCCGGGGGGTGGATGGCACCCGTGTGGCGACTACCGCCGTCTCAATGACGCTACCACCCCCGACAGGTACCCGATCCCGCATATTCAGGACTTTTCCGCCCCTTTGGCGGGACGGGTCATCTTTTCGAAAATTGACCTGATACGGGGCTACCACCAGGTACCTGTCCGGGCGGCCGACGTCCCGAAGACGGCCGTCATCACGCCTTTCGGCCTGTTCGAATTTTTGCGGATGCCGTTTGGCCTCAAGAATGCGGCCCAGGCGTTCCAGCGCTTGATGGACGGCGTGCTGCGCGACCTGCCGTTTCTTTTCCTCTATCTGGACGATATCCTCGTCGCCAGCACGTCCCGCGCCGAGCACCTCCTCCACCTCCGAACACTGTTCGGTCGCCTCAGCGAGCACGGCTTAATTGTCAACCCGGTCAAATGCCACTTCGGCGCGATGACCGTTGACTTTTTGGGCCACCGCATCACCAAGACCGGGGCCATGCCGCTGCCAACCAAGGTCGAGGCCATCACCACGTTCCCGCGTCCCCGTTCCATCAAGGCCCTCCAAGAGTTCCTCGGCATGGTGAATTTTTATCACCGATTCGTGCCCCGCGCTGCTCAGCTCATGCGGCCCCTTTACGAGGCCCTCCGGGGCAAGCCGGCCAAGCATGACATTGTTTGGTCCGCGGCCATGGACACAGCCTTCGCCAGCGCCAAACGGGCCCTCGCCGACGCAACGCTGCTGGCTCACCCGGTGCTCAACACGCCCATTGCCCTCACTACGGATGCCTCCAACTACGCGGTGGGCGCCGTCCATGAGCAATGGGTGGACGGGGTTTGGCAGCCACTCGATTTTTTCAGCCGGCAACTCCGGCCGAACGAGTTAAACTACAGCACGTTCGACCGCGAGCTGCTCGGGCTATTCCTGGCCGTTCGCCATTTCCGACACCTCCTGGAGGGCCGCCCGTTCACGGCTTTCGTCGACCACAAGCCGTTGGTCTACGCAATGGCTAAGGTCACGGAGCCGTGGTCGGCCCGCCAGCAGCGCCACCTCTCCGCCGTGTCGGAGTTCACCACGGACATCCGGCACGTCGCCGGCAAAGACAACGCCGTGGCCGACTGTCTTTCTCGGGCCAGCGCGAACGCGGTCCACCTCGGCGTGGACTTCGCGCTCATGGCGGCCGACCAGACCACCGACGCCTCGGTGCAGGCACTCCGTGCGGCGGACACGGGCCTCCGCCAGGCCGACATTCCCTTCGCGGGCACCGTCCTGCTCTGCGACGTCTCCCAGGGCCAGCCTCGCCCCATCGTGCCCGTTTCCTGGCAGCGCCGCATCTTCGCCTCCATCCACGGCCTTTCTCACCCGGGCCGGAAAGCTTCTCAGAAGCTGGTGTCGGCGCGTTTCGTCTGGCACGGCCTTCGACGAAACATCCGCGACTGGGCCAACGCCTGCACGGCCTGCCAGCGGGTCAAGGTCCACCGCCACACCCAGGCCCCGCTGGCACCTTTCGCCGTGCCTGAACGGCGTTTCGACCACGTCCACGTGGACCTGGTGGGTCCCCTGCCCCCCTCGCGGGGGTTCACCCACCTGCTCACCATGGTGGACAGGACCACCAGGTGGCCGGAGGCCGTGCCTCTCGCCTCCACCACCACCGCCGACGTGGCGCAGGCGTTCATTGCCACCTGGGTCGCGCGCTTCGGCGCACCAGCGGACATCTCGTCCGACCGCGGCCCACAGTTCACGTCTGAGCTTTGGGGCGCGGTCGCCCGTTCGTTGGGGGTCACGCTGCACCGCACCACGGCCTACCACCCCCAAGCCAACGGGTTGTGCAAGCGGTTTCACCGCTCCATGAAGGCCGCACTCATGGCCGGCCTTCAGGACGACAGTTGGGCCGACCGGCTGCCGTGGGTCCTTTTGGGCCTTCGCACGGCCCCCAAGGAAGACCTCCAGGCGTCCGCCGCCGAGCTTGTTTATGGCCAGACGCTCCGCGTCCCGGGCGAATTCGTGCCCGACGCTACCAGTCCCTGGTCCGCCGCTCACCAGCGCTCAGACCTCCAGGAGGCCGCCCGACGATTTGCCCCCGTGCCGACGTCCCGCCACGGTGGCCCCCAGTCCTACGTCCCCCCGGCGCTTCGCACAGCGGAGTACGTCTTTGTGCATCATGACGCGCACCGGGGGCCACTCCGGCCGCCGTACGACGGGCCCTTCCGGGTCCTGCGACGGGGCGACAAGTCTTTCATCGTCGACTTCGGCGGCCGGCCGGACCGGATTTCTGTGGACCGCCTCAAACCGGCGCACATGGACGTCGACCGACCACCACGGTTGGCCCTTCCTCCGCGGCATGGCCGCCCCCCGTCCACAGTTCCCCCCGCTCGACCACCCACCACCACGTCGGACCCCTCCCCACGACCCTCCAGGGGTCGCTTCGGCCGGGTCATCCGGACCCCCCTTAAATTGACCCTGCCGGTGCAGGTCGATTCTGGAGGGGCGTGTGTAGCGGTTACTGCTGGATGCACACAATCGCCTTGCACCGGCCAGAACACGGCCAGACGCGCCTCTCCCGGGCATGCCCGGACTCACTGTTCCCGGGCACGCCCGAACCTCCCGGGCACGCCCAGTCTCGTCTTTCCCGGGCATGCCCGCTCTCACCTTTCCAGGGCTCGCCCAGAGCGTCCGGGCATGCCCGCTATCGCCTTTTCAGGGCTCGCCCAGATCGTCCGGGCATGCCCGCTATCGCCTTTCCAGGGCTCGCCCAGAGCGCCCGGGCACGCCCAGCCTCGACTTGCCAGGCCGCAGCCAAACACGCCCGGGCAGGTCCAGACTCGCCTTTCCAAGGCTCGCCCTTGACACCCGGGCATGCCCGGTATAGCTTTTGCCGGGCAAACTTCCCGACATAAATGTGTATATATATTGCTGCCCGATAAACGGGCTTGTCAGAATACCTGAGCTGTTTTGTTTCAATAAAGCAACTCGGACGAATTCCGTCTTTGGTCGCGTCAATTCTTTCGACTCGCGTTGGAGCGCAGTTCCTTCAACACCATGCTTCATGTTCAACTGACGAACAAACTTCAAATGTGCTGGCATTCAGCATTGTGGGACTTACTTTTGCAAAACAGCCACCTGACCCAGTCCATGACAGTTTAACGCGATCTCTATGGTTTCTCTGGCTGGCTTGCGTCTGTCATGTCAGATCCTGATGCTTCCAAAGGAGAATGAGTTGGTCCACGTCTCTTCTGAATGAAACCAGATTGTGCTTGCTCATGCACGTCTTGTAGCAATTGGAGTGCCAGCATACATCTGTAGTATCCAGTGCCTCTAAATATGGCAGCAAACGCTCAAGAACACATTTTTCGTAGTTTGGTACAGGCAAGATACAGCAAGTGTCCCTGACTTCATCCTCTGAGTCTCTACTGGCCATATCTCTTAATCATTTATATGGTACTAGCAGAAGTACCAGGCGTTGCTGGGCGGGGTAGGGGCGGAAGGGGGGAAGGGGGAAGGGGAGGGGGATGGGAGAGGGGGAGGGAAGGGGGGAGAGGGGTCAGGGGAGGGGAGGGGGGAAGGGGGGAGGCAGGAGAGGAAGGGGGTTCATGTATATGCTGGTGGGTGAATATGGCGTTCATCACGTTTCTGAGTTAAGTGTAATGCCGATCAGGAAGAAGAAGAAGCCATACTACCAACTTCGTACACTTCGGGAATTGTTTGATTTATTTGTATTCAAATGTCTGGTGATTGTTTTGTATTTATTTATGCGAATGTGCACTTGTATATAACTGTCATCTATCTATAATTCCAGTAATCTCTGTATGTGTGTGTGTCTGTGTGTTTGTCTGTGTGTTTGTCTGTGTGTTTGTCTGTGACCGCTGTTTCTCGACAACCACGGGTCCGATATACTTGAAACTTGCCAGATATATTGCTGGGGACCTGAGGATGTGCCTTTTCAAGGTTTGAAATTAATCGGAGAAGTAGTTACCGAGCTATGGTCACCGTACTCGCAAGCCGTTCGCTTTGGCTTTGCGAATGGACCAAACCATTTCATGTAAATAGAGGGGGGGTTCTACCGTACTCGCAAGCCGTTCGCTTTGGCTTTGCGAATGGACCAAACCATTTCATGTAAATAGAGGGGGGGGGGTTCTGTGGTCGTTACTGCCACGTGGTTTCAAAGTTTTTTTTTGTTGTTGTTGTTTGCACGCATGTTTTTTTGCACCCACGTACGGGCACGCCCTAGTTAATTTAAAATGGATTAGGCACAATCGAGCGATTTTTTTTTTTTCAACTCTAAAAAAACTAACTTTTTTCTTCAAATGTTTTTTTTTTTTGCATAAACACTCCCAGGCACTCACTGATGAACCTCTGAAAGTTTGACGAAGATCCATTCAGCCATCTCTGAGAAAAATGGCAACACACCGACAGACACACACACAGACCAACACCTCTCTGATATAGTAGATGTGCCATGTGACAAAGAAAAGAAAAGGGACATTCCGTACCTTGTAGAAAATTCCAAACAATAGAAAAGAAGCGACATTCAAAAAATCTCGTGTGCATGCTGGACTACCCTTGTGTTCTTAGGAGGAACCAAGTAATGCTCTAGAAAAAGTTCATATAAGGGGCACCAATTTGATTCATACACCTGCATGAAGAAGTAAATGTATTTTATTTGCCTGGTGTAGGGTGCCCCTTTTCACAAGGCCTTTGCAGGAAATAACTTCTGGACTAATAGGCACAATAGCATATACACAGGGATCACATGGGGTAAGTAGGGACACACATGGAACAACACAACATTCTGCTGGGTCATTGCTTTAAAAGACCACTGGGAATAGTAATATTACAGGGATTCATTGAGACGATGCCACTGAAAGTAGAATTTTTTTTTTATTTTTTATTTTTTTGTATACAAGATCGAGGCTCGTGAAAGAGCGAACATTTATCACACAGAAAGACAAACCGACAAACCGACACACAACCGACAAACCGACACATAAAACAAATAACATCGGGAGCGGTAGACAAGATGGGGAGAGAGGGGGAAGGACACAAACACAACATTTGAGAGCAGGAACCGAGAGACATGGAGACATCGAGAGATCTGTGGGAGGGAGAGGGCTTTGTGGGGAGGCATGGGAAAGGGGGTGGGAGAGGCATAAAACATATGGACACTGCCAGGACTACCAGGAAAGAAGTTGGAATTACAAACAAGGTGGATCTGGGGTGAATTAGTGGGGGTAGAAAAGATCAAGGTTTTGGATGGGGGAAGATAAGAGATGGTGGTGAACAGCTGCTTTAAAGACCTGGAGGGAGGAGTGGGATTGAAGGGAGTGAGGGAGTTTGTTCCAGGGGCGGGAGAAAAGAGGAATGAAGGAGTGAAGGTGAGCAGAGAGCCGAGATTTCGGCAGTTTAACCATCAGAGGCTTGCTGGCAGATCTTGTGCGACCTGTAGGAGTATTTGGGGGACAGAGCACAGAGAGAGCTGGGGGAGCAAGGCCGGAGAGGAGTCGGTAGAAGACAGAAAGACCACCTACCTGCCCGCGGTGAGTGAGTGAGGAATGGCATAACTCTTGAGGCAGGAATACACTTTCATGATAGCGTTCTCCTTACTGGTTCACTGAATACCTTGCCTACTGCTGAGGATCACTTACAAGCGGGATATATTCAACCCAGTATGGGTGAGTTTTATGTGCTGGGTATGAGTTTTATGTGCTGGGTATACTTTTATGAGTATGGGTGAAAACCCAGTGATTTTAACAAAACTTTATCAGAAAAACTTTTCCCACAGTTAGAGCACTTTTTGTGCACCACTCCAGCGTAGGTTGCACGATGGAGAAGTTCAAGCTCCGTTTGGAAATGACATCTCGTCACAAATAGAACAATTGTAAGGAAGCTCTCGTTGGTTGTTATCTCCATATGTGGGTTTTAGAAGGTGGGAGGCAGTTCTCCCAGAACTCAAAATCTCCACCTCCTTTTTTGAATCATTACTCATGAACCAGTTTGTGAAACTTCATTCTCATAACTTTGTTCCAAGGGCTCCTTTTAGAATCCTCACTGAAACTCTGACAGCCTCCACCTGTAGATTGTTTGTCGTGATATTCCCCGGAATACTTTTTATGTTCTCAGTTCGGTTTTTCTTGATCATCTGGATTCCCTCTTGCTCCGACTATCAAACAACAACAACAACAACAACAACAACAGGCATTTTAAGGCCATTTTCCCTGCTAGAGCGGGGGTTAGCCTCGTTGATCCGACTATCATTGACACAATGTCAGGTTTCTTCAATTTGGAAATCCTCTTAACCTCATTTTTCATATCATGGTATTTCAGATTTCTGCTCGACTGGATGGTTCCTCTTATGCGTTTTCAAACCGCTGTTTTGAGAGAAACCTTTATCACATATCGAGATAAATAAAGTCGGTGTGGTGTGGAAAATCGGAGATAAAGGAGTGACGGTGGGAAATGGGACAATATTTGGAATGGATTAGGTGGTTGACTACATGTGATTCGCCAGAGCTGTTGAGGGGTGAAGGGCTGAAAGAGCAGAAGTGTCAAGACCAGGTGTGTGATTGGACTAACAATAAATAATAAAAGGCTACCAATCAATCTTTTGGCATCGAGAAAGGGGCAGTATTTGCACCACTGCCTCCTGCTGACAAATACGCGAGAGGCTTTTAAACCACTGCCTCAGGGAGTGCAGCACCAAACCACAGAGAAAAGTCATTGGAATGCCAGGAATTTTATTGCAATCAAGGCCCAAATCGTACTGGAATGGCAAATCGTACTGGAATTCAAGGTCCAACAAACCAAGAATCCTTCCTTATACCAGTGTGCCCCAGGTACACAATTTGTGGAGGTTCAAGATGTGCAGGCAATTGACCGAGTACTTCAATATGGAATGTTTATGGTCTTGAATCTGAGATTTTCTACAATAGTTAGACCATGCATTTGGCAGTTTGGACACTTTTATGATTGTCGTGAAAGGACTAATGCCAAATCATGTTGTGACCTTGTGGATGACACAAAATTAAATGCACTGGTGGACTTCTTATGGTCAAGAGCAATGCTTGTATCAACACAACAGCTTTCCATACTGATAAACATCATCAATAAAAGACTTATGCCTACTTAAATTGATATATATGGGAAAATTACGTGCCCAGACCAGGAATCGAACCCAGGTTCTCTGGAAAACCGTACCAGTGCTCTGCTACCTGAGCTATCTGGGCGACCCTGACTGAGCATTCAATTTTTCCTACACACATGATTGCCACTCTCTTTCCGTCAATGCTTCCGGGGCACTCGCTGCCAACCATAGAAGCACCGACGGCCTGAACAGGAGAGGGCCTTCTCCAATGGGGGGGACAAATACATGTCCTCTATTATAAACACCAGTGGGGGTGTACTGAAGCAATTAGATTAATGAACAGGATTATAAATAATTAAATTGACATGAAGTGGTGGCCAAAAATATTGGCACACTTGCACTTTTTTCAAATAATGCACCATTTCTTCCAGAAATTTGTTGAAATAAAAAAATATTTTCGTATCCACAAATGTATTTCTTTGGTTTTCAGTGGAACAAAACAAAAAAGATGAAAAAACTACTAAATCTAAGCTTATTCCACACAGAAATCCTAAAATGGCAAGGACAATATTATTGGCACCTTTTAGAAGTTGATAGAAATAATTAGATTTCAAGCAGGTGATTCTCCTTTACTTTGGAATTGAACTCACCTATGATGAGTTGCAGGTGCCTGCAATATAAAAATCACTCATTCAACCAGTTTGAATAAAGAAAAGGAGTCATTCTGCTGTTTTGTGTCACTGTGTGTACCGCAATGAGCATGGAGAAAAGGAGTCATTCTGCTGTTTTGTGTCACTGTGTGTACCGCAATGAGCATGGAGAAAAGAAAGAAAAGCAGAGAATTGTCTGAGGAGGTCAGACACAAGATTGAAGCCAAGCATGGACAATCTCAAGGTGACAAGTCCATCTCCAGAGACCTTCATGTTCCTGTGTCCACTGTACACAATGTTATCAGGAAGTTTAAGGCCCATGGCACTGTAGCCAATCTCCCTGGACGTGGCCGCAAGAGAAAACTTGATCGAAGATTGCAGCGAAGGATTGTTCAAATGGTGGAGAAAGCACCTCAATCAACTGCCAAACAGATTCAAGCTGAACTTCAGACATGGTACGACAGTTTCAACTCGCACCATCTGTCACCTCCTCAATGCAAGGGGGTTTTATGGTAGGAGACCCAGGAGAACCCCACTGGTGAGAAAGCCCTACTGGAGTTTGCCAAAACACACCTGAACAAGCCAAAATCCTTCTGGGAGAATGTCCTGTGGACAGATGAGACCAAATTTCAGCTTTTTTGTAAAGCACATCATCTCTATGTTTACAAAAAACAAAATGATGCCTTCAAAGAAAAGAACACCTTCCCTAAAGTCAAACATGGAGGAAGTTCAGTGATGTTTTGGGTTACTGTGCTGCCTCTGACACTGGGTGCCTCGAATATGTACATGGCATCATGAAATCAGGAGAATACCAAGGCATTTTGGAGCGCAATGTTCAACCCAGTGTCAGAAAGCAGGGTCTCCTTCGAAGGTCATGGGTCTTGCAGCAGGACAATGACCCCAAACACACTGCCAACAGCAGTTAGGAGAAAGCACCCTTCAAATCTGGGAGAACTGGAGCAGTTTGCACAACAAGAGTGGGCCAAACTGCCAGTAGAGACGTGCAGGAAGCTCATTCATGGCTATCGGAAGCACTTGACTGCAGTTATTTTGTCCATAGGCCGTGCTACCAAATATTAAGTCAAGGGTGCCAATAATTTTGTCAATGCCATTTCTTTTTATTTCCTGATTTAAAAAGATATATTAAGTTCTGAATCAAAAACAAAGGTTCTGTAATATTAACAGTGAAATAAAGAATTGTGGAGACCAAATACTTTTGTCAATTTCAACTTATTTTTTTAGAGAAAAATGTGAGTTATTTGAAAAATAGTGCAAGGGTGCCAATATTTTTGGCCACGGCTGTAGGTGTGAAAATTACATGCCCAGACCAGGAATCCAGAGGACCTGGGTTCGATTTCTGGTCTGGGAATGTGGTTTTCCCATATATATCAATATAATTATTTAATCCTGATCATTAATCTAATTATTCCTACAGTTCTACAGCCAGCCCAGAGCTTTGACGTCACTCAAATGATGAAGTGTTGGAATGCCAGTTATCGGCTCGTCAATGACGAGAAAAATTATATTGTTACGGGTTTGCACGCTGGATAATGAGTGGCCTGTCTCGGTCTCGCTTCCCGACCTTTAATCCTGAAGCAGACGAGCCGCAGATAACTGCGAGCAGCAGATAACTCCGTGGCACCACAGGTTGCTAAGCAACCACGGACGCCATCTGAGGTGACTAAATCTGGCAGGGTCCGCATGCCAAAATCTCACGTTACCTTCGAGGTGATTTCGTTATCCCAGATGGTACTGTGCTCTTGGCGCCCCACCCTGATCTATTAATTAGGTACGGCAGAGCAGAACCGTAAGTGGGACGTCGGCTAGTCTGGTGTAACGAATCAGTGGCGTACAATCTCCCGTCTACTTATGACATACTATGTTGAACCAATGGAGGACACAGATGATTGAGAAGGTTTGGAAAGTTTATAATGATTTAATAAAGGCACACATTTACAAGTATTCACAAAAATGCAGTGCCACAAAGAACAGTCGTAACCCCTGGCATGTAAAAAAAACCCTTATGCAATTTGCCTCAACACAATACAGGCACCCCTCATTCAAACAGGAAATTAGACACAAGTAAGGGGATGGGGAGAGAAGTAAGTTGGGGCCTAGGGGAGGTATGCACTCTATCGACTGCCGTTCTAGTTAGTCTCGCCCCAAAGAGGGTGCGAGACTATTGTAACGTCCCTGTCTGTCTGTGCGTGTGCCCACGGCTACATATTTTTGCATAAATATATATTTCTCTGCAAATGCTTGCCCAATTGATGCAAAACTTTAAGATAGGAGGGACTCCCCATGGAGAATATTTTATGGACAGTTGATGTCATAGGTCCATGGTATGGCAGCCATATTGGATTAAAGGAAAAAAAATTGGAGATCATCTATGAAACCGCTCAATGAAGAAAACTGAAACTTGACATATGTCATCACTCATCAACTCCCCATATATCGGGTGATAACGATGACATCATCGGTGAAGTGATATTTCAGCCATAATTAGTACAATCAATATCCTTATCCAAAACAGGTCACACAAGATCTGCCAGAAACCCTCTTCGGGTGAAACTGCCAAAATGAAGACTCTCTGCTCACCTTCACTCTTTCATTCCTCTTTACTCCCACCTCTGGAACAAACTCCCTCACTCTCTTCAATCACACTCCTCCCTCCAGGTCTTTAAAACAGCTGTTCACCACCATCCCTCGTCTTCCCCCATCCAAAACCTTGATCTATTCTACCCCCATTAATTCACCCCAGATCCACTTTTTTGAAATACCGACTTCTTTCCTGGAAGTCCGAGCAGTGTCCACGTGTTTTATGCCTCTCCCACACCCCCCCCCTTTCCCATGCCTCCTCCCCCCAAGCCCTCTCCCTGCCACAGATCTCCCGATGTTCCTGTTCTCCACTGTTGTACTTGTGTGCTTCCCTCTCTCTCCCCATCTTGTCTCCCGCTCCCTTTATTGTGTGTTTTGTGTGTCCTCTTTTTGTGATTAATGTTAGCTCTTACACGAGCCTCGATCTTGTATACAATATGTATACAATATATATATATAGATATATAGATATATATAGATATATAGATATATATATATATATATATATATATATATATATATATATATATATATATATATATATATATATATATATATATATATATATATATATATATATATATATATATATATATATATATATATATATATATATTGTTACAGACGTGGCTTGGATGTTATTTACCGAGCGGTTTTATGGTATGACCACGTCTGCACAAGTTACCCGATTGTGCCCGAACGTTGACTAGTCGCGCGATGCTGGCTCAATAAGAAAAAGAAGACACCCGGCTGGATTACAATAACACAATACGACACCAGGGGTTCAGTTCTCAAGACCTCCGGAGGAGGTTATATTAAGGCGGAAGGTTAGATTACAACTACAAGAGGGACAGCATAGAAAGACAAGCACTTAGACACAATCTTATATTATTCCCAACAGACGACAGATAAACGGGACAAAGCTGACTCACACGGGGATTGATGGAAAGGACAGGCGGGTAGCGATGGCTCCAGGTGCACCTGGGCTCAAAGGTCAGAATCGACTCGGTCCGGTCCAGAGATGCGGGGAGGTCGCAGCGCTCGGATGGCGTCTTGTCTGCTCAAGCTGGGGGCGCATCTGACGTCACATCCGGCGCGGGGCCGCGTATATCCGGCGGGGAGTGACACGCCCTCGGCTCGTTAGCTCCGCCTCGTGGAATCGGCACGTTGCTTCTCATTGGGTGCGTGCGGGGGGTTTACCAGGCTCCGCCCTTGACGAGGAGCTGACAAGGAGCCCCTTCGTGGTAACCCCGTGGAGCGCATGGTCTGGAGCTAATCGAGCCGGTGTGAGGACGCATCCTCCCCCGCTCCGCCGCCATCTCCTCTGTTGTTGTTGTAATTGTTGGGGAAGAAGATGGAAGGAGGTATGGGAAAGGTCCTAAACTCACTACTGATGCCATATAATCACATTCTGGTGCAACGAAGAGTCATAATTAATGGAGACGAGGCCTTAACTGACATAGAATAAGAATAACTAGGAAGATGTCCGAAAGTTGTCTACGTGTGGTGCGGTGGACCTGGGCACGACATTTAATGGGGGAATAAGGGGATGGTCGGCTCTACTGATTGTTATTTACATGCAATGGGACTAGGGAATGGGGGATTGGGGAAAGTTGGGGAGTATTGGAGAAAATAGGGGAATATTTACAAGCGGATATGGAGGCCAAATTCCATATTCGCAACATTGCACCCTTCTCTACCCTCGGGGCGTCCCGACCCGATAAATTTTTACCTACTTTAGTGTGGCACGCAATGTAGTTCCCTCTACTATTAACTCTACCCTGAGTGTGACAGTTTTACAGATATTCACAAATGAGTAAATATGTCCCCCTGCGACGTTGCACCCTTCTCCTCACAGAAACACACCCACAGGATAACCGAATCCGGAAAGAATTCGCAAACTAAACATACAGCCGGTAGGGAGCATTATTTACAAGACTACGCTGCTATTTACACTACGATCCAGGAACTGTCTTTGGAGGAACACATGCAGATGTTATGCATAGAGAGAGCGCGCTTGCCAGCATCGATACACCAACCCACGAGTGCTCTGTGGCCGACGGCCTTTAATAACGTGCAGAGCACCCTTTCCCAGCATCAAAAGCACCACCCCACCACACAGTCAGCACCATCCGGTGCAGTCACCATTGTTCATTGGTATAAAAATAAATTCGACAACCCCTAACCCTGCAGGTGTCTCTTGCTCTTCTTGTGGTGCACTTGGTGGTAACTAAAAGTGGTTCACCTGTATGGCATAGGTGCCACGTTGACCCATAGGTCCATCCCCGGGTGGTGCTTGGCCGCAAACGAACTGCGGTCCATTGTGGGTGGCCACAAACATTGCGGTCCATATGGTGTATCGATCCCGGCAGCAAACAGCGAAAGTGCAGGCCCACAACTGCGCAGCCAGCACCTCTCTCTCCTCTCTCTCTACCCCAAAGCCAGATCCTCGGAGGTGGGAGACAAAAGAAGAAACAAGTGAGCAAGGTGGTAAGGGCGCAAAAGTGCACGCAATGTAAGGTGATGCACACTGGGGGCACATGGGAACCAGGTGAGACAGGTACGTTCCTATCGTACGCCCCCCCCCCCCCACCAGGTAACCTACATGGCCCCTCCCTTACCCCTTACTGCATCCACAAAACACAACACTACCCATAAACATCTACTTTACAAATCGACAAACATCCCTACTGTCTTCCCCGTTCCTCCCATAAACCAAATTCGTCTTCTCTCCCTCCTAACCAATCAAATTTGCCATTTTCAACTCTCATCAAAATTTGCCATCTCCAACTGCACATCAAAATTTGCCATCACCAATTCATCATCAGTCCCTCCTAAGGAGGGAGAGATGGAATCACCCCAATGTCTCATCCACGTCGTGATGCGTCTCACAAATCCACAGCAATCTCATTTCCTGCACACAGAACAAAGAAAACACAGGTGTGGAGTCATCATCATCACCACAGGTAAGTGGCTGCGTATGGTGCGACAGGTTCTTCAATCCTAACTATTTCCTAAATGACTTTAACAACTTTACACCACCCGGGGTCTTCCTCCGGCCAAACCATTGGCCCTCTTACACTATGGGTTCTAAAAACCAATTCCCATTGGCCAAACTGTGGTGCTCTTCAATTTGGGGTCTCACTCCCCCGATTCATCTCCCGGTGCCCTCGTACAATTTCTGGGCTGTGGCGTGTACCTCTCCCAGTGGGTCTACCCACCTGCACACCTCCACCACTGCAGTTGCCTCCGAGCTTACCTGCTCCTTACCCTAACCTAACTACCTGGAGAAGGCCCTCTGGCTCTCTCCCCACTCCGTGCCCTCTCTGGCACTGGGCTGCCCGATCCACACCCGGGATCCTCAGGCACCCACTCACAACTACCGGCTCCCAGAGCCCACCTGCGGCCTCACCTGGCCGACATCCTCACAGTGGTGGAGTGCCCAACCAACTACACACACTAACAGGCTACACGCCCAGCCATTTCCACAACACTAATGCACCCATTCACAACACCATTCTGCAACCGCACCACAAATGCCAATATCCAACCACAATTTACCTGCACCCTCTACCTAACACTTACACTACCCGCCCCGGGTACTCGTGAAAGGGGTCCACTCTTCCCCCATCCACACCTTCGCACCATGCACACCACTCCGTACCACTCACTCCAACTCTCTCCACACACCTGTACCTGCACACCTGTGCTCTCACACCTGGTGCCACCTGCACCCTTCTCTCCCCAAGCGCATTCGCGCTGATCCACAACACTCACTACTCATACACTGCTCCACACACCTGTCCAGTTGCACACCTGTGCAATCACACTTGTTCAATCCTCACACACACAGCATCATCTCAGCTAACTACTCCCTTCTGAAACTTGCGCTTCCCAGTCGTCCCTTTAACTATTGCGCTCCCTCGTCATTATAATCCACACTAATCTACCTGCGTCCCCACTACAGGTATCAGTCACTAACTAACCTTAACGTTACCTAAGGTCATCTTCTCTAGATCCCTACACACAATATCCTAACCCACCCGGGCTAGTTTTCACTGCCATACACCCCATAAGCTATTGCTCCTTTGCCCCCCACATGGGAAGGATGGTGGATTTGCCATCCCACCACATCGGGGGTCTCTCACTACCAATTTTGCACATCAAATTTCAACAAATTAAAAATTTGCCAATCACTACCCATCATCTGCCAATCACTACTGCCAATCCCTTGCCAATCATCAAATTTTGTTTTTCTCTAATTTTGGGTCCAAAACACTAACCTCATCACCCAGTCTACTCACTACTACCTCTCGGTGCGCCAATCCCTGTCCAAAGCCCGGCTTCGTGAAGCCAAGCAATGGATGCTGGTTGTTTTGTGCCAGCGGCTGGATGCGTCCGGCACTCGGTGCAGGGACGGGGGCTTACCCGGGCCGAGATCCCACGCACCATCTCGGCACGGAGCCATCCAATGCCCCGATCTCGACCTGCCGGCATGCCTCAACAAAACGTGGTCGCCATAACGACCCTTCCTCTCCAGCCGCCCGCTCCGCCTAGTGGAGCACAGACGCGGCCGTTCAAAGCGAGGCCCAGCACGCACCGAGGGCCCGATTCGGCTATAAGTCGTTCTAAACTCTATCCCGTCTAACGTCGATGCTTCACCTGGACGCTTACACCCCGCAGCCCGTTCCTTGCTCACACATCCAGCCGTGCCCATGCTCCTCGTACCTTTCCTTACACACCCAGGTACACTCATTCCACTCACAGCCTTGGTCACACACCTGACCACCGAACATTTTGGCACACATTCGTTGCTCGCACACCTCACCAATACACCGCTTCGCGCCCCCTCCTCGGTCACCTCCTCTGTGACAATCACAGGTGTGCCCTCATTCGCACACCCAACCACGTGCCTCACCACCAACTCCAGCGTGCATTCCCACTCACGCTCTACCATTCCAGGTGTGCATCCTTCTATTCCAGGTGTACATCCTCGCTCACCCGTCACAACTAACTCACGCTCCATGTCACTCTCACTACTTTCACCTCCATTCCTGACAGCGCACTCATCCTTACTCTTGACAGCGCACTCTTCCCCATGCACCTGTCCGTCACACACCTTTCTCGCGCACACTCTCCCGTCACACCCTCTGTAACACTCACCACAGGTGTGCATTCTTCCTTGCCTTTGACAGCGCACTCTTTCCCCATGCACCTGTCCGTCACACACCTTCCTCGCGCACACTCTCCCGTCACACCCTCTGTAACACTCACCACAGGTGTGCATTCTTCCTTGCCTTTGACAGCGCACTCTTTCCCCATGCACCTGTCCGTCACACACCTTCCTCGCGCACACTCTCCCGTCACACCCTCTGTAACACTCACCACAGGTGTGCATTCTTCCTTGCCTTTGACAGCGCACTCTTTCCCCATGCACCTGTCCGTCACACACCTTCCTCGCGCACACTCTTGCGTTACACCCTCTGTAACACTCACCACACCGCGCTTCCATGTGCTCCCTCGCACACGCGCTACGACCGACTCACTCTCGCCAGCACACTCACTCCTTGGCACGCACTTTTTCCTCACACACCCCAGAGTCGGACTTTCTTGCACACCTCCTTTTTCGCACACCAGACCTGTCGCACACTTCACCAACGGCCTTTCACGAACACCCGGATCCAAACCAATCCCCAAGCTTCTTAAATCCCCTGGCGCATCATACGCACGACCATATTGGTCACCACTTACACCGGGTCCTCTTCCTCTTCGCTTCTCCTCCATCACCTGCGAATCCCTCATCCGGTTAATGAGCACATCATCACGATCCAAACACAGACTTTGGACCAATTCTTTTATCTCCTCTTTTATCTCTTTCTTATCCCCTCTCCGTCGCTTCTTAATTTCGCTCACCCCTTCTTCCACTTCTTCTAATTTCTGCTTCACCTCTTTTATTCCCCGGTACGTCTCCTCAAGCTCATCCTCTAAGGTTACCTTGACCGTTTCCATGTGCGTCCTCACCTGCCGGTCCTTCGTCTCCATTACCTCTACCACCTCGTCCAACCTCGCTGTCAGTCCCTCTCGTACCATCTGACATTCCCTCTTCGTCGCTATCAAGTCGTCTTTTAGTTCTTTCTGTGTCACTTTTAACCCTCCTAATACCGCAGTGTTCCTTTGAACCTGCTCCGTTAGTTCTTTTTGTCCCTCCGTCAGCTGTTCCACCTCCTGCGTCAGGACCTCTATACCACCTTGCAATTTTACAGTCCCCTTTCTCACCTCTTTCTCCATGCGCTCCTTACAGTGCCTCACCTCCTCGCGCACTCCTCCGACCTCCTCACTCACTCCTCTTCTGATCTCCTCTCCCATCACTTGCATCTCCTGCCCAGATGCCACCCTCATCTGCTCCATTTCCTCCCTGTGAGCATCCAGTTTGGTTTCTACCCCCATTCTGACCCCCTCTATCTGCTGCTCCATTTGTTTAACTTCCCTTTCCGCTTGGTCCCTCATGTCCCTCAATTTGCCTTCCATACTGTTTTCTAACCCCTCTAACCCATTTTTCACTCCCTCTATCTGATTCTCCTGGGCAGCCATTCTATTTTCTACCCCCTCTAACCCCTTTTGCATCCCTTCCATTTGATTCTCTTGAGCGGCCATTCTGTTTTCTACCCCCGTTAACCCATGTTTCACCTCTTTTATCCCGTTGTCTAACCCCTCAAAATTATTGTCTAACTTCCCAAATTTCTTGTCTAACTTCTCAAAATTATTGTCTAACCCCTCACTGGTACCCCTCGCTTCGTCCCTCATTACCCCCATTTGCTCACTCAATCGCTCAATTTGGCTCCCCATACTCATCTGTACAGCTGCCTGTAGCTGCGCAATGAGGGCCTGTATGTCAATCGGCTGCATGTTAAAGCCCGTTGATACAGCGGGCTCGGCTACCGCGCGCTCTTGCGAGGCGCCATTTTGCGTGCCTGCTACCCTCGCTGTTTCGCTCTCCTCATGTCCCTCAATTTGGTCCTGGACCGACCCTGCTTCACTCTCCCCTACCGGACCCCAGCCGTGTTGATCCGCCATAGCGCGACTTGCAAAATTCGAGTTTCGTAAAACAAATACAAATTTCGCCGTTATAATTTCGCGCGGGAAACGCGCTCCGAATCGATTCTACTTGTTACCAATTTGGGCCTAATAAATTTAGTCCCGGGTTCGAATTCCACTCCTCGACACCAATTGTTACTCTAATAGTACAATTGGTGTTCCAAAATTTGGGCTAAATAAATTTAGTCCCAGGTTCGAATCCCACTCCTGACACCAATTGTTACAGACGTGGCTTGGATGTTATTTACCGAGCGGTTTTATGGTATGACCACGTCTGCACAAGTTACCCGATTGTGCCCGAACGTTGACTAGTCGCGCGATGCTGGCTCAATAAGAAAAAGAAGACACCCGGCTGGATTACAATAACACAATACGACACCAGGGGTTCAGTTCTCAAGACCTCCGGAGGAGGTTATATTAAGGCGGAAGGTTAGATTACAACTACAAGAGGGACAGCATAGAAAGACAAGCACTTAGACACAATCTTATATTATTCCCAACAGACGACAGATAAACGGGACAAAGCTGACTCACACGGGGATTGATGGAAAGGACAGGCGGGTAGCGATGGCTCCAGGTGCACCTGGGCTCAAAGGTCAGAATCGACTCGGTCCGGTCCAGAGATGCGGGGAGGTCGCAGCGCTCGGATGGCGTCTTGTCTGCTCAAGCTGGGGGCGCATCTGACGTCACATCCGGCGCGGGGCCGCGTATATCCGGCGGGGAGTGACACGCCCTCGGCTCGTTAGCTCCGCCTCGTGGAATCGGCACGTTGCTTCTCATTGGGTGCGTGCGGGGGGTTTACCAGGCTCCGCCCTTGACGAGGAGCTGACAAGGAGCCCCTTCGTGGTAACCCCGTGGAGCGCATGGTCTGGAGCTAATCGAGCCGGTGTGAGGACGCATCCTCCCCCGCTCCGCCGCCATCTCCTCTGTTGTTGTTGTAATTGTTGGGGAAGAAGATGGAAGGAGGTATGGGAAAGGTCCTAAACTCACTACTGATGCCATATAATCACATTCTGGTGCAACGAAGAGTCATAATTAATGGAGACGAGGCCTTAACTGACATAGAATAAGAATAACTAGGAAGATGTCCGAAAGTTGTCTACGTGTGGTGCGGTGGACCTGGGCACGACATTTAATGGGGGAATAAGGGGAAGGTCGGCTCTACTGATTGTTATTTACATGCAATGGGACTAGGGAATGGGGGATTGGGGAAAGTTGGGGAGTATTGGAGAAAATAGGGGAATATTTACAAGCGGATATGGAGGCCAAATTCCATATTCGCAACAATATATATTGTTACAGGTCGCGGACAGATGTTATAGACCGAGCGGTGGTGTAAGACCGCGACCTAACAAAACTCACCCGATTCACCCAGAACTTTGGCCGTATCGCACCGTAGCTGCTCAATGAGGGAAAAGACAAAAACGACGAATGCAAAGAGGAAAAGGAATTAAAACGAGAAGACGTACAGACGAGTAATGGGGTTTATTATTTACACACACAAGCAAAAAGGAGCAATTAAGTTTATTTACAACACATAAGACGCAGGTGACACAGTGCAAATACTAGCTTATCTACAGGCTTAACTTATCCCAGGACAGAACAAACAAAAGACACTGACTCACGCGGGGAATTGCAGGAATCGCAGGATGTGGAGGGCTGGAGGGAGAGGGAGGTCCAAAGGGGGGTCATGCAGCACGATCGGCGCGTTTAGCAGCCGCCGTTCCTTTTCGGCCCTGCTCCAAACCGCCGCCCAGGCCCCAAGCGGCTGCCGGGTGTCGCTGCTGCGGCCGCCTCCACTTGCCTTGCCAGGCCTTGTCCCACTCGTCTAAACCCTCAACTCTTTCTTGGTCCCTCACTCTTTACCACCACTCTCTTGACGACCAACTCAGACCAACTCAGACCTCTCTCACCAAGACCAACCCTTTGTGACCAACCGACTCAGACCCTCTACTGGCAACCGACTCAGACCAACTCAGAGTGCATCTCTCACCAACTCCTCTCCTCCTGACCACTTCCGTTTTGCGCCTTTTATAGCGCCTCCAGCGATTACGCCCCCGGCGTTTTGGACACGCCCATCGGGGTGCTCACCTCGGCCCTGGTTGGTCGCGCGACCCTCGGGCTCCGCCTTGGATGATGACGGGCGGGCACGCCCCTCCTCCCCTCTGACGAGGTGGACACGCCTTTCTTCTCCGACTCAAAGCACTTGGTCAATGGCGGTTATTGGAGGGGAGGTGATTGGGAATCGAGGGCTCAGCAGTGACGAGAGGGGATGTAATATGGAAATGGGGGTTTTGGGGATGGGAAGGAAAGGGAATCTATTCTCTTTCACTGGTGCAATGGAGTATTTCAATTAATGGAAGACACAGCCTTACGCTAATACACATAATAAGGGTATAACTGTCAAAAAAAAGATATATCGTGTCCTGCATGTATGTTTTATGGACTAACTACGGGAACGCCCTTTTGACCTTTATACAACCACAAACGGAGGGAGGAGGGGTGATATTTTACAACAACCTTTTACAACAACATTTTACCACAACAATAAAATAAAAAAACATTCTCATATCCACAACACTGCACCCTCCTCCCCTTAGGCACGTCCCGGGCCTATTACTTTTACCTTAGTGTGGCACGTAGGTGTAGTTCCCTCTACTTTTAACCTGACCCTGAGTGCGACAGTTTTAAAACATAATAAATGTGTCCCGCTGCTCCATTGCACCCTGCCTAACAGACTTACGCCCACAGTTAACCGAATTGCGGAATGGTCTTCAAACTACACACTGACGGTGGGAAGCATTATTTACAATTGACGCTATTTTTATTTACAAAACTAACCCAGGACCTGTAATTGTTCTTTCTGGGGGGGGGAGACAGTCTGCTCTGCATCGACGCACCATGAACGCACCCAAAAACGCACCAATACAAGCCCAAGCACCAATCGGTGCAGTCACCATTGTTCATCAATGTTCAACAATAAAATAAAATCAACAACCCCTAACCCTGCAGGTGGTCTCTTGCTCTTCGGCTCCCTCTGCTGGTGATTATTATTTGTCTTCCAGATGTTGTCATTTTCTTTGCTTTTCTTACTGGCGGCCTATTTGCAATAAAGTGTGCCCCATGTGTCCCTTTTTTATTTGATTTTATTTATGGCCCACAGGGCCGACTAGTGTGGTTCACCTGTGGGGCATCGGTGCCCTGTGGCCAAGGTCCGCCAGCAAGATTTCGGGCCCTCATGGCCGGTTCCAGCAGAGGGGCCATGCCCCAACCCATGGGGTCCATAAGTGGTGCTCGGCCACAGACATGTGGTCCATAATGTGGTGCATCTATGCAGACAGCTGGTTCTGGGAATTTCGGGCGCACAATGGCCGACCCACGCACGCTCCCCTCGGCGCCCAACGGCGCACAGGTCATGTGGGAGACAAAAGGGGAAAGACAATTGAGCGAGGGGTAAGGTCACAAGGGTACACATCAATAAGGCAATGCAAGGCGAAATGCGTACGGAGGGCGAAGTGAGAAAGCTCGTCCCTACCGTACGTCACCCCCCTGTCACCTACCCTACCCTTGCCCTTACCCCATATTTACAAAATCTACACATTACCAATCCGTCGCTACTGTCACGTCTCCCCATATTTCCTCTATACCAAATTCGTCACCACAATCCCTCTATTCAAAATTTGCCATCTCCCAATTCATCATCAATCCTCTTAAGGAGGGAGAGATGGAATTACGCACAATGTCACACCCACGTCATGATGCGTCTCACAATCCAAACATTTGCATCATAAAAAATAATCAAAACATGGCATGGTGTGGAGTACCTGTCACCTCAGGTGAGTGGATGCAGATGGTGCGAGGAGATCCTTCATCCTAACTATTTTCTAAATGACTTTAACACACTTTACACTACCCGGGGTCTTTCCCTGCCAATCCATTGGCCAACTTACACTATGGGTTCTAAAAACCAATTCCCATTGACCAAACTGTGGTGCTTTTCAATTTGGGGTCTCACTCCCCCGATTCATCTCCCGGTGCCCTCGCACAATTTCTGGGCTGCGACGTGTACCTCTCCCAGCAGGTCTACCCACCTGCACACCTCCACCACTGTAGTTGCCACCCGAGCTTACCTAGCTCCTCACCCTAACCTAACTAACTGGGGACAGCCCCTCTCCTGGCTCTGTCACCCCATGGTGCCCTCTGGCACTGGGCTACCCGGGTCCGTCCTCCGGATCCTCGGGCCCCATCCACAACAACTACTACCGGCTCCCAGAGCCCACCTGCGGCCTCACCTGGCCGACATCCTCACAGTGGTGGAGTGCCCAAACCAACTACACACACTAACAGGCTACACGCCCAGCCATTTCCACAACACCAATGCACCCATCCACATACCATTCTGTCACCCGCACCACAGATGCCAATATCCAACCACAATTTACCTGTACCCTCTACCTAACACTTACACTACCCGCCCCGGGTATCCGTGATGGGGGTCCACTCTTCCCCCATTCACACCTTCGCACCATCCACTCCACTCCACAATTTCCACCATTCTCACTCCACGACCATCCATTCCAATACTCCAGATATTCCACACTACCATTTATTCCACACAGCCACATACACCTGTTCTTCATTCACCTGTCGTTGCACACCTGTGCAATCATACCTGGTGCCACCTGCACCCTCCTTTCTTCCTGGACCATTTGGTCAACACAACACGCAATCACCACTACTCCCTCATACACTGCCCCACACACCTGTTCAGTTGCACACCTGTGCAATCACACCTGTTCCATTCTCACCTGTTCAATCCTCACACACACGGCATCATCTCAGCTAACTACTCCCCTCTGAAACTTGCGCTTCCCAGTCGTCCCTTTAAACTATTGCGCTCCCTCGTCATTATAATCCACACTAATCTACCTGCGTCCCCACTACAGGTATCAGTCACTAACTAAACTTAACGTTACCTAATGTCATCTTCGCTAGATCCCTACAATTATCCAAGCCCTCCCTGGCTCGGTTGTCATAGCCACCCCATAAACTATTGCTCCTTTGCCCCACTCTGTGAGGGATGGTGGATTTGCCATCCCACCACATCGGGGGTCTCTCACTACCAATTTCGCTCGTCCAAATCCAACAATTCAAAAATTTTCCATTTACTGCCAATTCTACCCATACCATCATCAAATTTTGCTTTTTTCTAATTTCGGGGCCAAAACACTATCCTCATCACCCGTCTACTTATTACATCCGCTCGGTGCGCAATTTCCTTCGAAAGCTCGGCTTCGTACAGCCGAGCCATGAACGCGGGTTCTTTTGTGCCAGCGGCTGGATACGTCCCGCATTCGTGGCAGGGACGGGGGCTTACCCGGGCCGAGATACCACGCACCACCTCGGCGTGGAGCCATCCAATGTCCCGATCTCGACCTGCCGGCACGTCTCAATAGAAAGTGGTCGCCATGACGACCCTTCCTATCGGGCGGCCCGCTCCGTCTCGTGGAGCCCGGACGCGGCCGTTCCACGCGAGGCCCAGCGTGGATCGCGCACGGCGGTCCTTTCGAACCCGCCGTGGCTCGGATCCCCGCTGGTTCTCGCGGCACGCGAAGCTGCCCGACGCGCACCGAGGGCCCGAGTCGGCTATAAGTCGTTCTAACCTCTAACCTGGTTACCGTCGACGCTTCACCTGGATGCTTACACCCCGCAGCCCGTTCCTTGCTCACACATCCAGCCGTCTCCATGCTCCTCGTACCTTTCCTTACACACCTCATTCCCACTCATTCCACTCCCAGCCTTGGTCACACACCTGACCACCGAACACTTTGGCACACATTCGTTGGTCACACACCTCTTCGCGCCCCCTCCTCGGTCACTTCCTCTGTGACAATCACAGGTGTGCTCTCATTCGCACACCCAACCATGTGCCTCACTACCAACTCAAATGTGCCTTCCCACACACGCTCTACCATTCCAGGTGTGCATCCTTCCATTCCAGGTGTACATCCTCGCTCACCTGTCATAACCAACTCACGCTCCGTTTCACTCTCACTACTCTCACCTCCATTCTTGACCGCGCACTCACCCTTACTCTCGACAGCACACTCTTTCCTCATGCACCCGTCCGTTACACACCTTTCTCGCGCATCCTCTCGCGCACACTTTTTCGTTACTTCCTCCGTAACACTCACCACACCGCGCTTCCCTGTGCTCCCTCGCACACGCGCTACGACCGACTCACTCCTGACGGCACACTCACTCCTCGGCGTGCACTTTTTCCTCACACACCCCATGGTCGGACATTCTCGCACACCTCTTTTTTCGCACACCTGACCTGTCACACACTTCACCAACGGCCTTTCACGAACACCCGGATCCAAACCAATCCCCAAGCCGACTGAAGCTTCCCTCACATCATATACATTGCCACTCACCTCCGTACTTCGTCGTCGCACCTCCTCTGCCACCTGCAAACTTTTTATTTGGTTAGTGAGCATCACATCATGAGTTGAGCACCGACCCTGCACATATTCCATTACCTCCTCCTGGATTTCTCTCTTAGTTTCTGTCCGTCCCTTCTTAATTTCACTCACCTCTTCTTCCACTTCCTCTAGTTTTTGTTTAACCTCTTTTATTTCTCGGTGCGTCTCCTCAAGTTCGTCCTCTAGGGCTACCGTGACCGTCTCTATGTGCATCCTCACCTGCCGATCCTTTGTCTCCATTATCTCTGTCACCTCGTCCACCCTCATTGTCAGTTCCTCCCGTACCATCTGACATTGCCTCTGTGTCGCTATTAATTCGTTTTTAATTTCTTTTTGTGTCGCCTTTAACCCTCCGAGTACTGCAGTGTTCCTTTGAACCTGCTCCACTAACTTAGTTTGTCCCTCTGTCAGCTGTTCCACCTCCTCCGTCAGATCTTCTATTCCCCCTTGTAACTTAGCCGTATTATTTCTCACCTCTTCCTCTATACGCTTTTCACCTCGCTTTACCTCCTCGCGTAGCCCCGAAACCTCCTCACCCACACCCCGTCGTATCTCCTCCTTCATCTCCCCCATCTCTTTTGTAGATGCCACCCTCATCTGTCCCAATTCATCCCTCTGAGCATCCAGTTTGGTTTCTACCCCGATTTTTACCTCCTCTATCTGCTCTCCCATTTGTTTAATTTCTCGGGCGGATTGCTCCCCTATCTCCCGCAATTTGCCTTCCATCCTGTTTTCTAGCCCCATTAACCCATTTTTCACCCCTTCTAACTGATTCTCCTGGGCAGCCATTCTATTTTCCACCCCCGTTAACCCATTCTTTACTTCTTTTATCCCGTTGTCTAACCCCTCAAAATTATTGTCTAACTTCCCAAATTTCTTGTCTAACTCCTCCCCAGTACCCCTCGCTTCGTCCCTCATTACCCCCATTACGCCCAATTGCTCACTCTGAGCCCTTATTTGCTCACTCTGAGCATCCATAAGGGCCTTCATTTGGATCATAAAAAGGCCCCAATCCATCGGCGGCGCTGCTACGGTCACGGGCGTGGCTAAATTTGGCGCCACAATAACCATGTGCGCGAGGCCGCCATTTTGTGCACCTGATCCACCCTCAACCACCTCATTGCTCTCCTCTTCCCTTTCTTCCCCGAAGTCCTGGGTTACTTCTAACCCCTCTATCTCTCCCACCGGCATCCCGTCGCCTTGAACAGCCATGGCGCGATTTCAAAATTCGGGTTTTACTTTATAAAACAAAATAAATTTCGGTACTTTATAATTTTGAGCGCGTGAAGCGCGCTCCGGATCGATCTCACTCCCCGACACCAATTGTTACAGGTCGCGGACAGATGTTATAGACCGAGCGGTGGTGTAAGACCGCGACCTAACAAAACTCACCCGATTCACCCAGAACTTTGGCCGTATCGCACCGTAGCTGCTCAATGAGGGAAAAGACAAAAACGACGAATGCAAAGAGGAAAAGGAATTAAAACGAGAAGACGTACAGACGAGTAATGGGGTTTATTATTTACACACACAAGCAAAAAGGAGCAATTAAGTTTATTTACAACACATAAGACGCAGGTGACACAGTGCAAATACTAGCTTATCTACAGGCTTAACTTATCCCAGGACAGAACAAACAAAAGACACTGACTCACGCGGGGAATTGCAGGAATCGCAGGATGTGGAGGGCTGGAGGGAGAGGGAGGTCCAAAGGGGGGTCATGCAGCACGATCGGCGCGTTTAGCAGCCGCCGTTCCTTTTCGGCCCTGCTCCAAACCGCCGCCCAGGCCCCAAGTGGCTGCCGGGTGTCGCTGCTGCGGCCGCCTCCACTTGCCTTGCCAGGCCTTGTCCCACTCGTCTAAACCCTCAACTCTTTCTTGGTCCCTCACTCTTTACCACCACTCTCTTGACGACCAACTCAGACCAACTCAGACCTCTCTCACCAAGACCAACCCTTTGTGACCAACCGACTCAGACCCTCTACTGGCAACCGACTCAGACCAACTCAGAGTGCATCTCTCACCAACTCCTCTCCTCCTGACCACAGACCACTTCCGTTTTGCGCCTTTTATAGCGCCTCCAGCGATTACGCCCCCGGCGTTTTGGACACGCCCATCGGGGTGCTCACCTCGGCCCTGGTTGGTCGCGCGACACTCGGGCTCCGCCTTGGATGACGACGGGCGGGTACGCCCCTCCTCCCCTCTGACGAGGTGGAGACACGCCTTTCTTCTCCGACTCAAAGCACTTGGTCAATGGCGGTTATTGGAGGGGAGGTGATTGGGAATCGAGGGCTCAGCAGTGACGAGAGGGGATGTAATATGGAAATGGGGGTTTTGGGGATGGGAAGGAAAGGGAATCTATTCTCTTTCACTGGTGCAATGGAGTATTTCAATTAATGGAAGACACAGCCTTACGCTAATACACATAATAAGGGTATAACTGTCAAAAAAAGATATATCGTGTCCTGCATGTATGTTTTATGGACTAACTACGGGAACGCCCTTTTGACCTTTATACAACCACAAACGGAGGGAGGAGGGGTGATATTTTACAACAACCTTTTACAACAACATTTTACCACAACAATAAAATAAAAAAACATTCTCATATCCACAACAATATATATATATCTGAAACTTGGTATCTGATGCACAACCCACAACGAGAGTATATGAATGAATGAATGATCGTTTTAAGGCCATTTTCCCCGCTAGAGCGGGGTTTAGCCTTGCGGGCCCCATGACAATCATGGTTCCCTGTTTGAGGCAATGTTTTTATGGCCGGATGCCCTCCCTGACGCCAACCCTTGGTCACGCTGAAGTTACGCTGAAGAATGTGAGTGAAGAATTAAATTTATGATATCATTGGTCACGTGGTCTGGCAGCCATATTGGATTAAAATAAAAATGTAAAAAATCTTCTCCAGAACTGCAGAACTGCCGATACAGATAGTTGCAAAAAGTCGTACACATGATTGCCTAGCCATGGGGAATATAGTTTTAAAATGTTTTTCATATTCATCTTCATTGACGCAAGTTAGCCAGAATATCCACATTATTGTTTGTTAAATATCCGATTAATTAATTGATTGAAAAAGAAAGTTATGGATAATGGCAAAGTATGTGACATATTAGGGAACATAGATGACATGGGCATATGGGCTATAATAGCAGTGGGCCATAATAGTAGCGTGTTCAGTTAATGATGCATGGTATTTTTGGACAGGATGAGCATGTGAGGGGAGACTTTGCGCTACACCGAGTACCATTCTAGTTGTACTTGTTTTTAATTGTGAACCTCCTGTAAATATGTGTGCGGTAATTAAATAAATATATTTTGGGGTTTATAAGGACCATCAAGGGGCTAAGGTAGTCAACCCCTATGGGGGAGACAATTTGGACCTCTGGGACCATGCTGATATCAAGTTTGTGACAGTATCCAAAGGTTTTGTTTTATGCAGATACGGAGGCTCATGGAAGAATAGAAGAGTAGAATGGAAAAGAGAAACGGAGCAAAAAGCAAAAGTCGGACAGTGGGACAACAACTGGAAGCGCCAAGGCGCAAGGAGAAGACAGATATACTTTGCGGTCTTCTGCGATGGATTCCGCAATATTTCTGATGATCGGTGGGAAACTTTACAGTGGCCTGTGGATGAGAGATCGCTTTTTAATCTTTTTAATGGAGCGGGATATCAAAGGCAATCTTCCATTCCTATGAGAAGTGACTCTCATAAATAAAATAAATAAAAAAACTGATAAGAGAGAAAATGGAAAGGCCCTCCATAAAGCATGATTTGAAGACCTGTGCAGTGATGCCATGAAGAAGATTACCATGAAGCCCGACTGGAGGTTCTTCAACCTGATTGAAAAAGGAGGTAATACACCTCCGCATGTCAGTGTCTGATCATAAAGATTTACATGAAAATCGAACAGTGAGGGTCATTACCATGATTTAACAACATGGGCATGCCATCACTGTGGTAAAATGAAATAAAATGGCCATTTCTTGAGTCTTGAAAGGTAGGTATAAAGGTGGTATTGAAAGTATTGTAATACGTATTGTCATTCGGAGAGTGTCTCCACATAAAGTGAATGTGTTGTTGTTGTTGTTTGTTTATTCTTAACCCTAAGACCATCTTCATCACCATATAACCTCCTGGAATCTATGAAATCCAAAAACAAAACACACTGGTGATGTTCCTGTACCTTCCAACTCACCCCATACTCCCCCAGTGTCATTGGGTAAATGGTAAAGATTGTGTTTGTATCACGGACGATGTATAAGCCTCCGGCCTTGCTCCAACAAGCCAATATATTTCATTAATGCGGATGAAGCGATGTGGCCAAAATGGCCTCCTACCATGTCCAAGTTCCTTGCGTTTCCTCGCCATGCAGCGAGAAAGCTGCCGTCAATCGATCGAGAATCTGTCTCAATTTTGAAGAATTTCTGCCATTCCCTTGTGATTCCTGTAAACACCGTTGCCCTTGTTATGTCCCACTGATGTGTAGGCATGTAACGTGTCTACCAAGAAACGGATTTTTGATTAAATGCCCACTGAACCTGCAGTCTGAGGCAAATGTAACGAGCGTGTTTGATTTGGCAATGGGATGACCTTGGGATATAAAACGAGTACGAGTCATGTTAAATCACACAAAGAGATCGGTGGCAGGGGTGGGATCGGATGGAGGGAGTGGGGTCAAAGCACAACAGTGAATACAGGCCCGAAGAAACATTCCTTGGGAAAACAGTGCTGGAAGATTAAACTTATACGAGAGAGAAATTTGGCAAACCACGATGAACCACAACTTGAATTTAATACAAGCATTAAAATATGATATTAACACAAGTTAGTTCACGCTAACAAACACAAGCTCCAGTACATCAGTGAAGATGAGGTTGATTATGTGTGTGATTAGAATAAGTAAACATCCTGCAAATGTTTGTTGCAATTCCAGGTGTGTGTGTGTGTGTGTGTGTGTGTGTGTGTGTGTGTGTACATGTGTGTATGTTTGTGTGTGTACATGTGAGTGTGTGTATATTTATGTGCGTACATGTGTGAGAGTGTGTATACATGTGTGTGAATGTGTGAGAGTATTATGTACACATGTTTGTGTGTATGTAAATGTGTGTACATTGTGTGCGAACGTACATGTGTATATGTGTGTGTATACTGTGTATGTGTGTACATGTGTGAGAGTGTGTACATGTGTGTATGTAATGTATGTGTGTATGTGAGTGTGTGTATACATTTGTATATGTGTGTATGTGTGTACATGTGTTTGTGTGTGTCGTGTGTATGTGTGTATTTGTGAGAGTGTGTGTATGCATGTGTGTACAGTCACGTGAAAAAGTAAGTACACCCCATGCAAAGTTTAGACTTTTTCAACATATTTCAACAAACAGCTATTTGATCTTCATTTCAACAATATTGACAGATAAAGGTGATATAATATAACAAATATCATGAAACATTTACATTTTGTAGTCCATTGTATAATTTAAATAAACATAAATGCAAATTTCGCATGTGGAAAAAGTAAGTACACCCTTGGCTCTAATAGGTGGTATTGCCCCCTTTGGTAGAAACAACCTCAAGTAGGCGTTTCGTATAACTGTCTATCAGTCTCTGACATCGACTGGGACAAATGTTTGCCCACTCCATGCAGAATTATTTCAGCTGTGCGATGTTTGAGGGGTTTCTTGCATGCACAGCTCGTTTCAAATCTTTAGGTCTGCCACACCTGCCAATCACAAGCATTTGGCAGACGTCTTTCCTTCCACCTCTTACCACTTGGCCCTCTTTGACAAACACCTCTCTCCCATTGGCCGCATTCTCCACTCCCCCTCTATATTTCTCGATCTCAGCACCTCTTGTTGCACCATCTCCACTACCACCGTCAGCACTTGACCGTTCCGCCATCTGTATCTTCCTGCTGCCAATGCTACTGAGCATGCACTCAGCGCATGCTGTACCGTTTCCAAACCTTCACACCAAAAGCAGCTCTCCTCCTGAAAAAGTTTTCTGGGGATGGAAGCATATCATACGTTGCCGCACCAGGAAATTCAATTGTATTGGCTCCATCCTCCAAACCTCTTGCCACTTCAATGTCACCACCTGCACACCTTCCTACCGCATCCAAGCACCTTGCTGTGCCTGTCCCATTGCTCTCACATATCTCCCCTCCTCCTCCTTTCTCCTCACCTCCCTCTCAACCATCTTCCTCCTTTCTTTCACACATGCCTTTCCCTATAGTTCCTGCTTCATCCACCCCAAGCAATGCTTTCCGTGCTGTACCATCCCCATGACCTCCTCCTGTTGCAGCCGCTCCTCCATCTCGTCCACCTCTGCTCTTGCATTCCACTTGCAACTTCCCTTCTTCTCTGGGAGAGCATGCTTCACCACCGGATCACAAGAATCACACACCATCATGAACACCCGCACCCTCATCACCTTAAACTCTTCAGTTAGTGATGTTAAGGGAAACCATAGTTTTCCACCCTGACCATAAAAAGGAATATACGACAAACAGCGTGGTACTCCCAACCACATCCTCCCAAACCCGCTCACCACAACCTCCATCCTCTCCACATGCCCAATCACAATGTCATACATCATCAATGGCCACAATTTTCATGGGATCAATCCAAACTTCAAACACCATACCTTCAACTTACCTGGCAAACCACATCCAGCAATCCTCTTCAAACCTCTCAGGACCTTGTTCCTCACCTCATCAAACTCCACAGTGTACCATCTATGGTCTTCATGGGGACAAGTCTTCATGGGGACCTCCACCAATGATGGAACCACCTCTCCTCCCCTCTGAAACCTACGAATGTGATCGTCCACTCCTCATCTCACGACCACACACACCTCTACTTTCTTGCCTTAAAGCCCATCCTTACCCACCGCATCAACCTTTCCAACCGCCCCAGTACCTCTATTGCTGCTGTACCTCCACTGACCCATATGCATTCTCCAAATCCAGCCATACCACCGCAACATTCTTCATTTGCCTCTTTGCCTCCTGTAACACTTGCCAGACCATTGCCGAGTGTCAATGCATCCTGGTGATCCTGGTATTCCTGCCTTCTGCACAGAACCATCCACAAAACCATTCCCTCTGATGAAGCCTGAGAGCCGTGCCGCAAAAACACCCATCAAGGTCTTCCCATCTACATCGAGCAATGATATTGGTATAAACTGCTCAAGTGTCACAGCCTCCTCCTGCTTTGGAATATAAACTCCTTCCACCCTACTCCATTGACTGATCGAAAGCATATAATTACAATTAACCTTCTCAAAATTGTGAAATTTACAACTAGAATTGCACTCAGTGGAGCGCATAGTTCCCTCTGCTCGGCTGAACAGTTTATGTTTTGCATCCCATTGATAGACCAGACCTAAAACAAAGTCTAATGGGCTTGTTCTTGTCACCTATCCAACTCATCCACCAAGTTTTGTGGTATTATATCCCGTCCACAACTTCAAAAGATGGCAGAGGTAATGAATGGCACAAAAATCATAAAGTTATTTATCTGTTGGTGGAGTGAATTGTAAATTTGAGACGGTGAAACCAAGGAACATGAACAAGGAATATATATATAATATATATATATTGTTACGGACCGCGGATAAGGATGTTGGTTTGCCGAGCGGATGGCACCGCGGCCGAACAGTTACCCCGACTAACCCGATTCCCGAACGTTGGCCGGATCGCGCCACAGATATTCAATGGGGAAAAGACTAAAGCGACACGGATGTGAAGAAGAAGCAGACAAAAAGGTTGGAAATACGAATATAATTTATTTGCTATTTACAGGCTCAAAAAAACCAAGGAGAAGGAAAGATAAGAAAATAATATACAGAAGATATTAGACATAGTGCAACGCTAGCTTATACAAACTTAATTAACCCAAGGACAGAACAAACAAAACAAACTCACGTACACAAGAAGGATGGAAAGGCAGGAGGTGGATGGCTGGAGGGAGAGGAAGGTCCAATGGTACTGCAGCACGATCGGCGCGTTTGACCGCCGCCGTTCCTTCGCGGCCCTGCTCCGGAACTGCCGTCAAGGCCCCACGCTGCTGTCGTTGCTGCTGTGGCTGCGGCTGCTCTGAGGACGTCGCGTGCTTTGCCAGGACTCATCTGGTCCAACCACACAACTGAACAACGTGCTTGCTTCTTGCCCAACTCTCTTGCTTGGTCCAACTTTGGCGAGCAAGGCGACGAATAGCAGGCTTTGTGCTTCCCTGGACGATCTCTTTTTGGACAAGAATCGCTGCTGGATGATCTCTCTTGGATGATCTTCTGGATGATCTCCTTTTGGATGATCTTCTTTTGGATGATCTTCTTCGCAGTACCTTGCGCGCGCGCTTTTTATAGCGCCTCCGGCGATCAAGCCGCCGGCCTTTAGGACACGCCCCTCGGTGTGCTCACCTCGGCCCTGGTTGGTCGCGCGACCCTCTGGCTCCGCCCTTGATGACAACGGGCGCGCACGCCCGTCTTCCCCGACCCAAGCACATGTTCAATGGTGGTTTTGGAGGGGATGTAATTGGAAATCGAGGCTTGGCAATGATGAAAGGGGGGTGTGAAAGGAATCTACTCTATTTCACTTGGTGCAATGGAGTGTCATCTTAATGGGAGACAAGGCCTTACCCTAATACACATAATAAAGATATAACTATCAACCAGGGGGAAATCTATGATTGGCTGACGGGTATGCTTTATGGACTAATTATGGGACGCCCTTTGACCTTTACACAACACTGGAGGCAGGAGGGTCCAGAATCAAGCAATATTAATAAAACACACAATAAAAAAAATACAATCCTCATATCCACAACAATATATATATATATATATATATATATATATATATATATATATATATATATAGATATATATATATATACTCGCTTCGTTACTGAGGAACGGGCTTATTTTAGCTAAGGCTAATGACTGTACCTGAGTTGCTGTGTTGTCATGATTTACACCAATCATAATACAAACAATTACTTTGCATAAATGTATTTGTTGTGTTTGTGATTACATTTTTATAGGCTATTTAGGTTGAAGATTTAGGTTGAATGTTTTTTTTTCATGAAAGAACCCCTCGGCACACACAAAGGGGAGGGGAAGGTGCAGACTGGAAGTTTGGGACGATTACACCTCACCACCACGTAATTCAAAACACCTCACCACCAAGTAATTTAAAACACCTCACAGCCATAAAACACGTAATAAAAACACCTCACCACCACAAAATTAAAAACACCTCACCACCACGAAATTGAAAACACCTCACAGCCATCAAACACGTAATAAAACACTTCACAGCCATAAAACACGTAATAAAAACACCTCACAGCCATAAAACACGTAATAAAAATACCTCACCACCACGAAATTAAAAACACCCCACAGCCATAAAACACGTAATAAAAACACACCACCACGAAATTAAAAACACCTCACAGCCATAAAACACGTAATAAAAATACCTCACCACCACGAAATTAAAAACACCTCACAGCCATAAAACACGCAATAAAAACACCTCACAGCCATAAAACACATAATAAAAACACACCACCACGAAATTAAAAACACCTCACAGCCATAAAACACGTAATAAAAACACCTCTCAGCCATAAAACACGTAATAAAAACACACCACCACGAAATTAAAAACACCTCACCACCACAAAATTAAAAACACCTCACAGCCATAAAACACATAATAAAAACACCTCACAGCCATAAAACACATAATAAAAACACCTCATAGCCATAAAAGACGTAGTAAAAACACCTCACCACCACAAAATTAAAAACACCTCACAGCCATAAAACATGTAAAAAAAACACCTCACAGCCACGAAATTAAAAACACACCACCACGTCATTTAAAAACCCCTCACCACCAAGTAATTCAAAACACCTCACCACCACATAATTCAAAACACCTCACCACCACGTAATTATAAATACCTCACCACCACGTAAATCAAAACACCTCACCACCATGTGATTTAAAAACACCTCACCATTCATTCATTCACCACCACGTCATTTAAAAACACCGCACCAACACATAATTCAAAATACCTCACCACCACGTGATTCAAAACCACCACAACGTTATTAAAAACACTTCACAACCACGGAAACAAAAGTTTGAGGGAGTCGTTAAGTGTCGGCACAGACACTGCCCAGATGTGTAGATATATAGATAAATGACTGTACCCGAGTTGCCGTTTTGTCATGGTTTAAACCAATCATAATTTAAATAATTATTTTGCACAAATGTATTTGTAATATACGTGATATCACATTTTATAAACAATTGAAGTTGAAAAAAAAAATTTCCACAAAAAAGTCCCCCAAAAAAGAAAATTGGACATTTTTTCAAAAAGAATACCCTTAGGACATACCGACGGGAGAGATATGTGCATACCAGAAGTTTGGTACGATTTCACAAAAGTTTGAGAAAGTAGTTCAGTGACAAGACAACACAGGACAGACGCTGCACAGATATATATATATATATATATATATATATATATATATATTGTTACGGACGCGGTTTAGATGTTATTTTGACCGAGCGGTTGGTATGACCGCGACCGAACAGTTATTCCCCGACTAGACCCCGATTCCACCCAGACGTTGACCAAATCGCGCTATGCTAAATCAATGATGGAAAGGACACAACGACTGGGATAGATGAAACGACGCAAGGGGTACAGTTCTCAAGACCTCCGGAGGAGGGTATAATTACAGTGGTGGAGAAAAGGGGGTAGATTACACGGCAGAGTGAGGTAAAAGACACAGAAGAGATGGGCACTAAATTACCGTCTTATCTTATCCCAGACAGACCACAGACAAACGGAACAAGGCTGACTTACACAGGGATTGATGGCAGGAAGGGACAGGTAGTCGATAGCACAAGGTGCACCTTGGCTCGGGGACAGGATAAAGCACGGTCCAGTCCAGAGATGCGGGGAGGCCTCACAGCGCTCGGAGGGTACGTCTTGCTTGCTCCAAGCTCAGCGCGCATCTGACGTCACCTCCCTCTTCCTGCGCATGCTCAGCGGGGAGTGACACGCCCTCGGCTGGTTGGCTCCGCCCCCCTGGGGCCGGTCCGCCGCTTCCATTGGGTGCGGGGGTTACCAGGCTCCACCCTTGACGAGGAGCTGACAGGGAGCCCCTATTTGGTAACCCCGTCGAGCACATGTTCGATGGCGGCTCATTGGGAAGGCCTCGTGCCCTCCCAACACCCCCTACCAACCAAGCCGGAGTGAGGACGCGCACTCCCTGTGCACGCCGCCGCCGTTGCTGTTGTTGCTGAACCGTGAGGAAGAGCTGCGGGGAGGTATTGGGAGGTCCTAAACTTCCTAACGGTGCCATACAATCACATTCTGGTGCAACGAAGGGTCAGAATGAATGGAAACGAGTCCTTAACTGACATAGACTAAGAATAACTAGCAAGATGTCCTATAGTTGTCTTACATGAGATGCGGTGAACCTGGGCACGACATTTAATGGGGGAAATAGGGGGAGGTCGGGTCTACAGAGCGTTGTTTACAGAAAATGGGACTAGGGAATGGGGGATTGGGGATAGTTGGGAAGTATTGAGGAAATAGGGGAATATTTACAAGCGGATATGGATGGATGCAAATCCCATATCCGCAACAATATATATATATATATATATATATTGTCGTGTGTCTGCCTTGTAGTGTACAGGGGGACACGAATGACCAAACAAGCTTTACTCCAAGGCATTCAATCCAAAAATGACAGTATTCTTTACACGCGAGGCAAAGGAGGATGACGAACTTACCTGGACGGCTTCCACCCGACTTCTTCGCACCTGGATAATCAATCAACTCAAAACGAACACAGGATTTACTGTACAAAAATACCGGCTTTATTAAAAAATGCCAGTAACAAAATAATGCACGATAAAAAAACTACGATTCCTAAACGGGACGTCCCCACACAGACTCGATTACAAACAAAGGGAAATATAAAAGTACGAAAATAAATGTGTTATTTATTGTGGGCACTCAACTCCGAGCTGCTCTTGAACATCGTCAGGAATCATCCCGGTTTGTCACAGGCCTCTATGTCCTTGCGCAGGAAAACGCAGGCTGCACTGCGCGTGGACGGGAACTAGGCCTCGCTGCACGGTCAGCTCACTCCTGGCTCCGTGCGTGAAGCGAACAGGCTGTACCCGCTCGGTCGATCCAGCCGCGCTTGTCCTCACGATCTCGTTCATTCAACACCGACGTGCCAAGGAAAATAAAATGCAGCCGTGCCTTCAATCCGAACCCCGCGCAAACAGAGCACTACGAAATGTTCACGTGCTCATCAATGAATTCCCCTCACGCAGGAGCGCTATGAACTCCGACAGCTCGCCGTGAAATCCCGAAGCAGAGCGAGATATAAAATCGTGACCGTTCACCACCAAAGCCAGAAGATGCGAGGAAGTCAGGATCCTCGACCATTCTCTATCAAAGTCCGGACCCAAGAGAGAGATGTCGGGACACGACCGTGCGTTTTGAAAGGCAGAACTCGAGAGACAAAATGTCCGCACTCAAATTATTTTGTACTCGAGGCTCTGACGTCATCTCACGACGTCTCCGTGCCCGCTCCTATCAGCGAGTGCCATCTTAGCAGTCCGTGCATGAACCAAATTCTGGACCAATCACTGCTCTTCGGGGCGTGGACTCACGGCCCTGCCTGCTGGTTGTGGTGATGTGGCGGCTGGCAGCGCCAGCGGTAGTTGAATGTCTGGTTTCCGGTCGCTTTTATTTAGGGTTATTAATGCGCGATTTCCTGGCTATGTGTGTGCACTGCTGGTGTCATAAGGAACAGAGGAAAAAATAACAGAGGCCATTACATACAGGGGATTTACCATTAATCCCTAACTAATTAACATAACCCCACCCCTCACGATGGGAATGAAGATACGAGCTTACACGACATACAGTCTACCGGATCCTTAACACTGATACATGATGGTCTCTTCTTCTTCACGACAGTCGAGCACATTACCTATGCAATTCTACCTGGACTAAGGTATTGCCTATCCCCCCCCCCCCTCCACCCCCGCAAACGTAACAATATATACATATATATATATATATATATATATATATGTTCCACCCCAGCAATATCTGCAATCTTTTTCACCCCCATTAAATTGACCTCACCAAAGTATCTTGCTTGCCATGTTTCATCCTGCTACAACCTTCCTGTTCGTCCATTGCCTTGCTTTTCTGTCGAACTGTGGCCACACTGCTCCAATGTCAATACATTGCCCTCCTCCCCAGCCACTTGACTTTTCCACAAGTCTCGATGTTTTTTTTGTTTTTTTTAAGTATTCATTTACAGCCAAGTATTTGTGGTTGTCACTGTTATGACGCCATATTCCTGCCTCTGTTTTTCCCTGGTGTCTGAGGCACATGGAGGAAATTCGAAATTGTACAAATTAATTGTACAAAATGGAAATTCGAAAACAATGGACAAGTCAACATAATGGTGGTTCAAGACTGATGTGGACTTTTTATTGGAGAACACGTAAAAATAATACAGTTGTTTAATGCTGAGATTTTGTTCAATTAATATTGTCGACACCGAGCAGCATATACGGAAGCAGCATATAATGGAAGTGACATCAATGCTGTTCAGAGCATTCAGAATGAACCCAAGAGAGCTGTCAACACATTCACGTCGGTAAGTGCTGTGGAACAGTGGTACATCAAACTTCCCTTTGAAGTACATCCAACCAGCAGTCTACACCATGTGGCAATACACGTCTTTCACGTAGTTGTGCCTTTAAATGCCACAGAGAATTAAAAGAAAAGCCATGAATTGGAAAGCAATATTGAGTACTTTTCACATACAACCAACTGCTGTCACTCAAGCAAACACCAAACGTGTTAAACAGTAAATTTTGGAGGACTAGAAACACCCGCTTCATTCGGGATGTTTTGGGTAAGGCGGGTGGCAAAGCAAAGGGCAATTTGTGTGGCAATTGCACCAAAGCTCCTGCAACACTACCAGTGGGAAGAAAATGATTTCTTGAAAAATATTGTGATACCTGATGAGACCTGGGTGCATCACTTCACACCATAGTAAAAGCAAGCTAGCACAGAGTGGACACCTGCACGATAATGCTTGTCCTCACAAGATAGAAGTGACAACTATTACTCGAGTAGAGATAGGCCTGGAAATTCTCAATCAATGCCCGCATAGCGTTCAGACTTGTCTCCTCGTGATTATCATCTTCTTAGACCAGTCAGAGAACGTCTAGGTGGCATTAAATCGACTAATCACGAAGACGTTAAAGCACGCATCCCAAAATGCCTGCGTATCCATCTCGAGGAGTTATATGCGGACGGCATCGAGGTGCTACCGCATCAAAGGGACAAGCGTGTACATGATGCAAGGAACTATCTTGATGAGAATTCGGTGAAGTTCCATAAACTCCCCTGTACTTTTTAATTTTACGAGAATAAATAGTCCACATTGATCAGATTTTCACGACTCATATACGATCATTTTAAACTGGGATCAAAGAAACAGCGGCTATGATGGACCGGCGGCAAGAGGTGATGGCAACCCGTCGATAAATTGCCATGTGACTGACAGATATCAGAATGCTTTTCAGACCAATGAAACAAAGGACTAGAAATGAATGTTGTTCTTCAAAACACGTCTTTCCCACCAGGCCAAATTTACATGAAAATTCCTAAATATAGCCGTTCAACTCCAAATCCCCCTTCCCAATGGGAAACCCACACTTGACCTGAGCAGGCCCGGTGGGTGCTGCTCGAATTGAGGCCAACGGATTTGTGGATCCTCCGACAATACCACTTCCATGATATTCTCCCTGCTGTTATTCGAGAGCGGCTTAACGCGGATTTTCTGTTTGAACCGAATACGATTTGGAAATATTTGTTACGCATCTCCTTAAATGGCTTAAAATGTGCAACAGCATTCCGCAGATATTCGTTCCATTTAAATTTATGAGGCATGAATTTCAATGCACACTGCCTGTGAAACTACACAAGGCCTCGACATTTCTCCATATTTTTTTCCCTCTTGCATTCATGGAATATTTAAGAGGCCTCGTTCTTATCATCATGCATAATAAGTTCAGGTGAAGCTCAATATTTTGAATATCATTATATCACGAAGCAAAGCACCTGTGAACCCTTTTCATCAATTATTCAGTAACAGGCGACACATTTCTCAATAATGACATACACCAGCGTACAAAGCGGCGCGTGGTCTTAAATTGTAGCAAGAAGAAGAAAAAGAAGAAAAAGAAGAAAAAGAAGAAAAAGAATCAAGTCGCGAGTAAACAAAACATCATGAATTTGTGTTTACGATTGCACCTTTTGCCTCGTTTTGGGGGAGGATGTGAGGGGTGGTGGTCGAAAATGAAAAAGTCAATGAAAAACTCAGTTCTGTGTAATATCATGAAATTTGAAGCAGGCCGTTCGTGCAATGCATGCCCGATGAGTCTCCGAGTGTTACCATATGCACGGTGGCACGCGGCCGCTGCCAACGAGATGGTTATGGCGCGATGCTCGTATGTGGTCAGAAAAAGTGGGGTCATGATCGGATAAGAAACCTATCCAGGTGTGGTCCGAAGCCGAGGAATTCGCAGAGTTCCCCCTCCCGAGAAGAAATTATCACAACAGAGCAATAGGTCGAAGCATTAACCGTAAGCTACTTTACATCCTTAAGATGTCCCGAGTAATTGTCATGGATAACCAAGGGGTGTTGCAAAACATTTTACCTTTTTTCCCCCCGAGAACCCGTTACGGTTGTGCACGCATTCGGGGGAAAAAAAAAGGTAAAATGTTTTGCAACACCCCTTACAACAGGAGAGATCATAGCAAGACTGCCAAATATATTTGGAAAAAGAAAAAAGTTTTTTTTTTTTTTTAACATCCCATTTAATAAGTATTTCCAACACGAGGGTGCTGAAATGGAAATTGAGGATTCCATGAATTCCATCACAAAGTACATGGTGGGGAAAAAAGAATTTCACGAGGCCATAGATGTTAGCTTGGCCATAGATGTTGGAACCCTGGTGTTGGGCTAGCGGCTAGGGTGCCGGCTTAGGATCCTAGGATCCTGGGTTCGAATCCCGGTCGATCGCTGAATTAACGCCAGGGGGGTTGACTCAGCCTGTCATCCTTCCGAGGTCGGCTAATTGAGGACCAGTTCACTGGTAATTCCCTGTTTGTCGTTAAAGGCGGCAAAAAGGGTTGGCGTCAGGAAGGGCATCCGGCCGTAAAACATTGCTTCAAAAAGGGGACCGAAAAACAACAACAACCACGGTTCCCGAAAAAGGCCAACCCCCGCTTGCGGGGAAAAATGGCCTCTAAAGGTGGTTTATAGATGTTAGCTTGGATGACAGAAATAGAATGTCCTTGGTCTAGCTTCTAGTGTCCTTTTCTTTTTCCTGCCTGCTTTATATTGTCTCATTAACCCGACACATGTATATTATATTCTCAAAGTACTTCTACACTCGCCGGTTTCTTCCGTTCGATGCTTAAACCATTCATTTTATGCATAAGGACTTGCACAGACAGTTCATTTCCCTCTCCTGCAAAAGCTAAAGTGTTTGATCTTCCACGTGTTGTTCTTCTTCTTTGGTATGTAGCATAACGCGCTGTGAGTAGCATCATTTGCTGGGATTTCAGCTGTGCCCCCTGTAGGTTAGAGCAGGACATTGTAATTTGGTCAGGGAGCCGGCGAAAGCTCACCGACTCTTCTCGAAGGACACCATTGGATCTTTAAGGTCCACTAACTAATGTCAATTGTCAGCAGATGGGATGTCCGGCTTAACGCTCAAACTAGGGGCGGCACAAACTCTCTGAAATACCCAATGACATTTTATCGGGGGTCCAGATTCGAACCCAGACTAAACAGCTCAGAAGCGAGAAAACACACCTCCCACATATTGGTCAATGTAAGGGCTCCAATGCATGAAAAGAGAATGAATGATTGAATGAATGGAAAAAAATCAATGAGTTAAAGACAATTGCTCATGTAATATACAGTATTTCTAAATTTTATAGCCATTTTCACATGAGGGGGGTAGCGAACAAACAGTTGGCGTGGACATTTTGATTCCTTTCAGAAATCCACGCAGCGACCCTTGCGCTCCCAGTCCCCATAGCGTGTGGGTTCAGGACCCCGAGGACCCCCTTGTTCCCCCGTGTGGGGGTTTATATCATCGGGAAACTCTGGGAAAAGGAAAACAGCACATTTGATTTTTCTATTAAAGTACGATTGAGTGATAACCAATTTAAGCTTTTAGAATAAAAGGTGTAAGGCCGTAAAGCAAAATGCGAACAAAATTTTAAAATTACATCCGAGTGCAAACTTTCTACCAAAAGATTAATGCAAGCACAGTTTTAAAGCAAAAAGTCAACATAAATTGGATAAAGGTAAATCTTTACACATCTATCTCAAACATTTTTCGCCATTACTCGCTGAAAGTACGCATCAGCAAATTCATTTCCCCCACTTTTTCATGTCCCCCAAGCCTTCGGTGGCTGTGGGACGGAGCATTAAAAATCGTACATGACTTTCTCTCGGTTCACTGGGTAAATAAAATCCCCTCTGCACCATTGAATTTTCATGGAATAAATTTCGTGGGGCCGACTCAGAACGGCAAAATGCCAATGCTGCTCTTCACAAGAGCCGAGAAACCCGTGGCCTCGTCTGAGGCACCCTTTGCACATCACATTGAGGAATGGTGCCATTGTGTCTGCTGTGGCACAATCGTGAATCATTCGCCATTTCCACGTGCAAGTTGTGCCGAGACAGCTTGTGGCTTGGTTTGGGTACTCTACTCGGTGTCATCCGGGCGATGCCATGCAGTATGTACTCAAAAGGGAGTGGGGGTGGGGGGGAACCAAGGTGGCACTGGGAGTTTATCTTTTCAAATACTGCAGCTTCAAACATCGTCAGCATTACCAAACTCGGTGGTGTAATGGTTTGAGCATCTGCTCTGAGTCTGAGAGGTCGGTGGTTCGAACTCTGTCCGAGTCATACCAAAACCTAAAAAGGCTGCACGCTGCTTCCTTGCTTGCTTGATGCTCAGCCTTTAAAAAATGGATACGGCATGGACGGACAACCATATAGGTTGGCAACCCATGCACAGGTTTGATGGGCCTAATGACCGCCTCCTGCATTGAAGTTCCTTGAAAGGCAACTCGTATTTATTTCTTATCAGATTGCAGGAACACTGGATTATCCATAGATTGGAACAAATTTTCAACATCGGCCTGCATAGGACGAGGTTCCTCTTCTTCAATTATGTATCGCTAGAATGATAAATTATATGAAACGTAGTAGCTTTAATGTGCCTCATCCATGTAGATCCCTGAAACCAAGCAGAGTCGAGCCTGGATAGACTTGGATGGAAGACCGCCATGGAAGGCCAAGTGGGGTTGTTGCCTGAGAGGGGGCAGGACAACTCAGTTTAGTTGGTATTTAATTCTGAACAATCTGCTGAATTATCCTCACACAAAGTGAAATCTGATTAAAAACACCGTGCTAGTGCATTACCTGCAGGAAGCACTGTATCTCGGACCAAACTGTACTTCAGAAATTTAACCAGAAGAGGGTTACTTGAAGAACATCCTGGAGCTGCTGGGGAGGGTCGGAGGACCGAGAGAACAGAGAAAGCATCGTTGGAGAGAAGGTAGTAAAGAGCAGAGAGACCACAGACATACCTGCGAAATGACAGCAACAGACCATGCACTCCAGTCTCATTGTGGGAGATTCAATAATATTGAGAGCTTTAGATTCTACAGAATCCAGGAAAGACAGATATGATGAGCTGGGGTGCCAGACAAAAGTGGCGAGTAGTACGACATCGAACTACAGCCAATGGCCTCGTAGACTGTGAGTAGCTCTGATTTTCCAAGGAAAGTCTTGGATCTACAGTGCCTTCAGAAAGTATTCACACCCCTTGACTTTTTTCACATTGTTGCGTTACAACCTGAATTTAAAATGGATTTTAAAAATTTAAACTGTCAATTATCTACACATAATAACGTCAAAGTGAAATTATTTTTCTTAGAAATTTTAACAAAGTAATTAAAAATGAAAAGCTAAAATGCCTCGAGTCAATAAGTAATCAACCCCTTTGCTATGACACTCCAAATTGAGCTCAGGTGCATCCAATTTCCTTTGATCATACATAAGATGTCCCTACAACTCGATTGCAGTCCACCTGTGGCCAATTCAATTGATTGGACATGATTTAGAAAGAAACACACCTTTCTATATAAGGTCCCACAGTTGACAGTGCATTTCAGAGCAGAAACTCCATCATGAAATTCAAAGAATTGTCCGTAGAACTTTGACATATAATTTTGAGGAGGCTTAGATCTGGGGAAAGGTATTAACATTTTTCTAGAGTGTTGAAATTTCCCAACAGCACAATGAGCTACATCATTAGGAAATGGAAAGAATATGGAACAACCCAAACTCTTCCTAGAGCTGGCCGTCCGACCAAACTGAGCAACAGGGCAAGAAGGACCTTGGTCAGGGAGGTGACCAAGAACCCAATGACCACTCTGACAGAACTACAGTTCTTTGGCTGAGATGGGAGAACCTGCCAGAGGACAACAATCTTTGCAAGACTTTCCAAATCCCGGCTTTATAGGAGAGTGGTCAGACGGAAGAAGCTCCTGAGAAAAAGGCACATGACAGCATGCCTGGAGTTTGCAAAAAGGCATGTGAAAGACTCCGAGTGTACGTGGCAAAATATTGTGTGGTCTATTGAGACGAAAATTTAACTCTTTGGCCTGAATGCAAAGCGCTACGCCTGGTGAAAACCAAGCACAGCCCATCACTCATCTAAAACCATCCCTACCATGAACCATGGTGGTGGCAGCATCATGCTATGGGGATGCTTTTCAGTGGCAGGGATTGGGAGACTTGTAAAGATAGAGGGAACAATGAATGGAGTCAAATACAGACAAATCCTTGAGGAGAACTGGCTTCCGAGTGCAAAAGACCTTATATTGTGGCAAAGATTTACATTGCAACAGGCCAATAACCCCAAGCATACAGCCAAAGCAACAATGGAATGACATCAGGACAAGAATGTGAAAGTCTTTAAGTGACCCAGCCAAAGCCCAGACATCAATCCCATTGAGAATCTGTGGAAAGATTTGAAGATTGCTGTTCAGTGACACTCCCCATCCAACTTGACAGAGCTTGAGCAAATCTGCAAGGAAGAATGGGATAAACTCTCCAAATCCAGATGTGCAAAGCTGATACAGACATACCCAAGAAGACTCAAAGCTGTAATTGCTGCCAAAGGCGCTTCTACGAAGTATTGGCTCAAGGGGTTGAATACATATGTAAATTTGATATTTGGGTGTTTCATTTTGAATTTTGGAAAATTTCCAAAAGAGAATTTCCACTTCGACAATATGCGGTATTATATGTAGATCAGTGACCAAAAAAAAATCTCAATTTAATCCATTTTAAATTCAGGCTGGAACACAAAAAAAAATGTTAAAAAGTCAAGGGCTATGAATACTTTCTGAAGGCACTGTATAGAGGATGCCCAGTCTGTGGCTGCCTTTGGAGGCCAGCTTCGCTATGTGGTTGGCCCAGGGGGAGTCATTTATGATTGTGAGGCCTAGAAATTCAAGAGACGGAACCTTGTCCGGCGGCCGACCATGGCAATAGACAAGTGAGTTAGTTTGATAATCCATCCAGAGTGACAGGGTGAGACAGTGCGATTTTTCCATGATTGAAAATGTTCCATTTATCAGACTAGCAATGGGATGGGTCTAGTGTGACACAATGTGGAATTATCTGCAAAAAGAAAGAGGTTTTTCCAGAGCAATGACGAAGAATACTGAGCTCAAGATGCTGCCTTGGGGAACTCTAGCCTCCACTAGGAGAGGAGATAGTTCCATTGTTGGCAATGCTTTAACTGTGCAAGTCAAGGTTGTCAGTAGTAGAATGATCTTCATGGTCTTCTTTATGACAAGAATGAATGCTGAGTAATTGCAAAAGCACAGGTCTAACTCTGCCTGATCATATGGGTGAGCATCCTGTCACAGGATCCTGTCAGCATCCTGTCACACAGCATCAATCACAGGCAGAACAAATGCTTAAGAAAGGCTTTTGCCTTCCAGAAGGAAGCATTTGGCAACCTGAAACCGATGCTCAAAATGCTCTTCTTATCCCCCCAATCATCCATAGTGAGGGCAAAACAATTCCAACTCCTAATTTGTTGCATTCTCGACAGTATTTGTTATCATCATCAATCAGCCATACGATTCGCTGCAAATTGCTGATGCGACCGACCATAGGCCTTCTGTATGCAAGTCCATTAACGTACTGTTACGTTTATGGGGGTAGATGAAAGAATCCCACAGTAAAGGTAGGACTGTATAATCATAGCATGGACCATGGATGCACAGGAGAAATATCGATGTACTTAAGTAGGGAAACTGTAGCTTAAGATTGCTTATGTGTCTTCACATGAGGGGTGAAGCAGTGCTAATTAGTTAGGGATTAAGATTAGTTTTCCCCAGTATGTGATTTTCCCTCTGCAATTTTCCCAAACATTTTACATTTACCACGGCCGGCCATAAAAACCTCCGTTTAACGACAACAACCGCCGACAGAACCCGAGCAGAGCTGATCAGACGAAGCCCCACCCAATGAACCTAATAAGGAACAAGGCCATGCCCCCGGAGTGACGAGGCCCGGTTTTTGACGTCAGCGAGAAGCTTCGAGAGGTGAAAGAGAACGGAGAGAGCGCAGAGCTGCTCGAACAAGATTCTCGCCATTTTTTTTTGTTCGGTTGGGCCATGGAGTTGGCACGCTTTGGAGGCGAGAGGGATTCGACAGCAGCTCTTTTCTTTGGTAGGCTGGAGGGCAGGCTGAACATCCTTAAGCGGTGGAGGAGCCTAAAAGACAACCTCTTGACTTTAGCGCACCTCACGTTTGTGCACTGTCGAGCGAGGACCCGCCACCATCCAGGTTCCCGCCGGAGGGACATCAAACTTTGAGCCTCGTCCCCAGCTGCCGACCTCGCATAAGGATGCATTTGGGACGCAGAGCTGAGTGCCGGCCAGCTAAAGGAAACATTTTATTTTAATCGTCTTTACCCTTGTCTGTTTTTGAGTCCGTGGGTGGAGGTACCTCAGTTAGGAATTTGTTTACCTCAGCCTTCATTTTTATTCCTTGGTTTATTTTTTATTAAATTATTATTATCGAATTTTCCTTCTCGCGTTTACTTGTGGTGGTTTCGGAATAAACCCATGTGCTCTGTTCAGATAAACGCCTCGCATTCCTTCATTCCACACGAAACAAAAATTCCTCCATTTTTAGGGCTACCGCCTCGGGAGTAAAACCGTCTTGGCTATTCGTCGAAGGCTGGTCTTAACTAGCTACGGGCAGGACAGTACTGTATCACAGCAATGACCGAGGTGCCCTGGAGACACCGTTGTTTGGCCTGTTTAGTTTCTTCCTTTGATCCATTTTAAACTACAGGTGTTGCAAATAGGTTGCGATTCTGGAATCGGCGATGTATTTGATGGAAAAATAGTCGCTAAGTGACCATTTCTTAAACGCTTTCAAAGAAATGTTCTACCTGACATCATGGCTGTCACATACAAAACGGGTTAGCTCTCATCATATAGCAACAACATGCTTAACCCAGACAAACAGCTCCACACATGGTTCAGTGCACAATTGGCAATCCCACAACAGCCGACTGAAATAAACGGTTTTCAGTCGTGATAAACATCAACAACAAATGACGGAGCATATAACTATACTCTGCACCTGATTTGGTATACGTTTAAGTAAATTTTAATATTTACCAATTTCTGGTACACATGAAGACTAGAGATTAGATATATTTATTGTTGTTGTTTTTTTTCCAAAATCTGATCCCTTATGCCTAATTGAATTTTTTTCACCACTTCTTTTTATATTTTGCAAGAACGACAATTGGGGTTTGCAGCACTCTGTGTAACCGATGCGTGAACAAAGCCATCGTTTGCGCAATTTGTGCAGTAGTGCTCCCTTTTCTACTCCATTCTCCATTTCCTTCCGATAGAGCAATCAAACTTCCAGGAGATTTTCCCTGAAGCTCCGGGTAAAGCCATGGTGTGCATAGACTTGGAAGCAATCACGTGGATTGTTGTTTCGAGTTCACATTTGAAAAGTATGCTATTCAAAGTTATTCAGCCAAAAACTTTAAAATACTATCATTGTACTATAATAAGATCATCGATGCACATTTGAAAAGTAGGATGTGTCGCTGGAAGGTTATTGTATCACAAACTACACTGTCCCTCTGGCATACGTTAAGCCGGGTGTCCTGTCTGCTAGAATTTAGTTGGCGAATGTTAGAGGCCCCACTCTGTTTATGAAGAGCAAGCAAGTAATTGGTGGCATCCTGAACAAATTACAAATACTTGCCCTGACTACAAATGGAAAGGCAACGGCAAACCGCCTTGTGCAATTCTTGCTGTGAGACTGCTTCGACAGCACAGAACCCTCCCTCGGACAGAGCACCAAACAAAAGGTCATTTAATTATTTTTTTAAAAGTTATGCACTAACAAAATAACATAAGAATGCTCTCATGTTATTTCCAAGGAAGCCTGTTCAGACAACACTGTGATTACATAGTACATCCTTATCATATTCTTCTTAATTAACAGCCACAGCTATAACCACGTTCTTCTGAAGTTGGCCTGGTGTTGGTGTTGCGGCTAGTTGGGCCTGGTGTTGGGCTAGCGGCTAGGGTGCCAGCTTAGGATCCTAGGATCCTGGGTTCGAATCTCGGTCGATCGCTGAATTAACGCCAGGGGGGTTGACTCAGCCTGTCATCCTTCCGAGGTCGGTTAATTTAGTACCAGTTCACTGGTAATGCCCTGCTTGTCGTAAAAGGCGACAAAAAGGGTTGGCGGCAGGAAGGGCATCCGGCCGTAAAACATTGCTTCAAAAAGGGGACCAACAAAAACAACAACAACCCGAAAGGCCAACCCGAAAAAGGCCAACCCCCGCTTTGCCGGGAAAAATGGCCTCTAAAGGTGTTTTTTTTTCTTTTTCTGAAGCTGGCCAGGTGGGAGAGGGGAGGAAGCTTGGCCCAGGACTTTCATGAACAGACCAGGCCTGACATTCGACTAAGGGAAAGGAAGGAATATATAAAATTTGTTCATAGTGCCGGAGAGAGCTCAACTACTCTTCATGAAGGATGTCATGGGATCTATAACGTCCACCAACTAATGCCGGCAGACCAGACGCCGTTTAACGTCCATCTAAAGGACGGCACACATTGATGAATTATCCTGCTTGTGAAGCACCGGAATGACAGTTTTAAGCTGGGACGGGATTTAAACACAGGTTAGACAGCTTAGACGCGCTAACCCCCACTCTAGTGGGGAAAATGGCCTTAAAACGATCATTCATTCATTCTAGACAGCTTAGAGGCGAGTGTGTGCATTTCGAGGCCACCTTGTCAGCGGTAGGTACATCCGGAAGTCCAAGCGAGCTGTGCATAACATTTTCACAACATGCAAGATGAGTAAATCAACGACAAGAGAACAATTGACAATACACCCTCCATGGAGACAGGACGTACTTTCCAATGGCTCTTTCTCCCTGTGAGCATGCGTGTCAAACTCGTCATACTTTCCCACAGGAGTGTGTGGTTTCTTTGGAGGTTTCGTGTCGCAGTTTCCTGCACCACATGAAGCCAAGGAACTGAGAACTCTTCTTGCAAGTGTGCCGGAAACTGTGCCACCCCACAGAGAAGGGAAACGTGCTCAATTAGCAAGTCAATGTCAGCATCGGCATTTAACCCGCACAAAAGGAATAAAAACAACCAAGCAATCTTTAAAAATCAGGCCATTATAAACAAATGTCTTCAACAACTCACAGAGGTCTCACCCAAGGAAGTTCAATTGATTTTCTGACTATGATGAAAATACTGGGGTGGAATGGACTGCACCAGAGGTAAAAATACAACGTCTAGTATCCTAGAGTGTAGAGAAAAACAAAATGGAATGCTCGACATCATCAACCCTCCGAGAGTCGACAAAGGTGTGATAATGGTTGTGGGAAGAAATGTAGTGCTGCCGTTTCGAGCATTAACCCTTCGTAGGAGGACACGGCAAAGGGTTAATGCCAAAAACGCCAACAGTACTCTGCTTCCACACCGGTTAGCATACCTTTCTGTTATCCTTCAGTTGGTAAAAGTTAAGGTCCAAAAGAAGATCTGGAGTAGGAGCTTGACAGGCATGGTGCACAGGTACCTTGTGGAGATAACTAGACCAAACTCTAAGCAAACTAGAACAGCACTCGATAGAGCGCATATCTCCACCAGGCCGAACAGTTTACGTTTTCTAACCTACTGATAGACTAAAACTAGAACTTTTACAACTTTGCAAGTACAGGACCAAACAGTAAGGGCAATTGTCGATGTACATATATGGTACTTCAACCAGATAACTTGTCCATTGGCATGGTGGTTGTAACACTTATCATATAGCTGTCCACCATTGTCATTGCATATTAGGTGAGGATTCAATTCTGAATCAAGGCCGGTGGCTGCATCATCGCTGAGGCACGGCTGTGCTGCTGATGTACTGCCCCCGGGTATTCAGGTAGGATTTTGTTACCTGTCCAGGGTGCCGCCTTAATTTCGTGCAATAATGTGTCCCCATGTCGCGAATGACACAGCGAATACACACAAGGAACTTTGGCACAGGAGGGGGCCATTCGGCTCTTCATGCCTGCGCTGCACCAACCCTAGTATCGCCACTCATCCACAAACAAACTGCCTACCATCCACACAAACCAACATCCTTATACCCTTCTATCTCCAATGCATCCAGGTACTTATCTACATCCCATTTAAACGTATCCACCCCGTTCACTGCCACTGCCTTTCCGGGGAGACCATTCAACACATTAACCACTCTCCGAATGAAAGACCCCAGCCTTAAAACTGTCCTAACTTTCATCTTCTTCATTCTCAAGCCATGGCCCCGAGTCCTAACACTGTCCAATCTGCTGAGAAGACAAAATAATATTTTGGTCAAAAGGTCAGATGTCAACATTACATAAAATCGTCAATGTTCATCTAATTGACCTGACCTTTTTTTTTTTATTGCATATTGGGTCACTGAATTGGTTCACAAATCAAGAGATAGAAGCCGATTAGATTGTTTATTTTTTAAAAAATATCAAATGGTCAAAGTCACAAAATCATCAATTTTCATGCGATCGAGATGTGAAATTTGAACATGGTTTGCATATTGGGTCACTGACATGGTTCACCAATAAAACGCTAGAAGCAGATTGTTTTGAGGTCAAAAGGTCAAGGTCGCCTCGAATTGTCAATTTTTTGGGAATTTTTATCCCCGCCATCTACGATGGACTCCTATCTGTTTGTGTTTTCACCCCTGTCTGTTTGTTTGTGTGCAGGATATCTTACAGAGTTATGGACGGATTTGGATGAAATGTGGTGTGTGTGACAAGGACTAAATGATTAGATTTCGGTGAAGATACAAATTTGGATCCAATAATTTGTTAAGCGATTCCTCACTATTGAGTGATCGGGCTAAACTTAGATATAGCACGATCTTTCATAAATGTATGGACAACTTACAACAAAACTTGGTGGATGAGTTGGTTCGGCGACAAGTACAAGCGATTCGATTTTGGTTCAGGTCCGAATCCAGATCTGGCCAATCAGTGGGGTACAAACCGTAACCTGTTCAGCCTGGTGGAGGTATTCGCTCTACCGAGTGTCGTTCTAGTTTAAAGGTTTTCATCATATTTAGCATATGGAAGAAGAAGTCCGAATGCAATGAGGATGCGGATGGGCTTTGCATTTTCAGATGCTTCCCAGTTTGACTTATAATTTATTCCCCTATGAATATGACCTAAAAACCCTGTTTGTTTTACCTATAACTGCCTGGCATTGCTTTGTCTGCTCACCTGCCCCTGTATCTATTACCACCACCAGGTCCTTCACCTGTGTGACATACCCCAACATTGCCCATTCCATCATTTAATCTCCATTTTCATTATGCTTACCTACCCCCAGCACCGTACACTTGTTCAGGTTAAATTGCATCTGCCAATCTTTTACCCAATCATTAATCAATGCAGGTATCAATAATTTCTTGAATCTGATAACTTCGCCCTCCACCTCCATTTGGAAAGCTGACGCTTAAATGAGCATCAATCAGTGAAAAATCGCAATTCATAAGTGAATATTCATTTGTTTCAGTTGAGTTTCAATACTGACCGCAGTGACGAGTCTGTGACAGTAGAGGGTAAAAGCCCGAGCACAGCGCCATGGCCGCCGTAGTGGTGGAGATGTTCAATCAGCCTCTGTTTGGAACACGGAACGTAAAGTGTGTACATTAAAAACGCTCAAATTCCGTGCGTTCAAGTAAAAATATCAGAAACCCGAACTCCAAAAAAAAACCAGACTATGAACAAGTGCACTATACGCACAGCCATTCTCACTATACACCGCACAAATCTAACACCGTATTTATACAGTACATCGAGCACTGTAGCTCAACATTGTCCGCCCGATTAAAAAATAAGTACAGATATATTTCATACAACACAGAAACTACTGTAATATACAGTATTAAAATTGTCAACAAAGCAAAGCACAAAAATCAGAAACGCACGCAAACTGTACGCTCGCTGTACGGATATATAAATGAAGGAGACGTGAGGTAAACATACATTATATGGTGAAGTGAATAAAAAGTCAGTCGCAAATAGCACAAAGCCAAAAATGCAGTTGTTACTTGAACACCGAGGCACAAAACTAAGAGCTGCACATACAGCGAGGTTACATAAGTAAGACACGACCCAGAGAACACATTCTGAGAATTAGAGCACGTCCAAAGCTCTCACTTCTCAGCCACGCCCAAAGCTCTCTCAGCCACGCCCAAAGCTCTAAACCACGCCCACAAACTCTCTCAGCCACGCCCAAAGCTCTCGGCCACGCCCAAAGCTCTCAGCCACGCCCAACACTCTCAGCCACGCCCAAAGCTCTCAGCCACGCCCAAAACTCTCAGCCACGCCCAAAGCTCTCAGCCATGCCCAAAGCTCTCAGCCATGCCCAAAGCTCTCAGCCACGCCCAAAGCTCTCTCAGCCACGCCCAAAGCTCTCTCAACCACATCCACAAGCTTGAACTAGTCTATGTGATCAACTCGTAAATAATTGCTTCGGCTGGGAGCAAATTAGGGTGTTAGTGAAATATCTCCCACAATGCCAAGATGACATGTGTAGGCTTACTGAGGCCCCTCCTTTATATTCAACTTTGACGTGGACTAATTAGTATATACATTACTCTACCTTTTGTCCGGGTCATTTCCCATCTATCTATAATTCCAGCAATCTCTGTGTGTCTGTCTGTGTGTCTGTGTGTTTGTCTGTGACCGCTGTTTCTCGACAACCACGGGTCCGATATACTTGAAACTTGCCAGGTATATTGCTGGGGACCCGAGGATGTGCCTTTTCAAGGTTTGTAATTAATCGGACAAGTACCTACCGAGCTATGTCCAAAAAACGCTTCAACCAATCAGAGAGCAGCGAGCTATCACGTGTGCCGAACCGTTAATGCAATGCAAGCGTTAATGCGTTAATGCAAGGCTTTTCTTTTTTTCCCTCTTCTCTTTCTACTTTTCCTTGCGATTAAATTGCAAACAGCCAAAATACGTTGGCGCTAATTGAATAATTGGCCATTAACACTAAAATAATCGTAACTGCGATATGCCAACTTCCGGACAGTGCAGCCTTCCATGTTGTTGTTGTTTGCAGCAGCTGTTTGCAGCAAGGCAAGGCTTTTCTTTTTTTCCCTCTTCTCTTTCTACTTTTCCTTGCGATTAAATTGCAAAAAGCCAAAATACGTTGGCGATAATTGAATAAATGGGCATTAATAGATAGATAGATAGATATGCGATATGCGAACTTCCGGACAGTGTGCGCGTTACGAGCTGACCGCCATTACGGTACGTAATTCGATTTCTTATGCGCATTATTTCTCCCAATTCAGTCAGAGCGAAGGGCGGAAGCGAAGAGCGTTGTTATTTTTTGTTTACGGGCGTACGGGCGGGGTAGAGCGTACGGGTAGCGTTTTTTTTTTTTTTTGGCAAGGAACGGGCACCCACGTACGGGCAATGCCCTAGTACCCTCAATGGGGTGAGCTAGGGGACCATTTTCATTGTCCCCATGAGCCATGACCTGGGGTGGATTCACTTACCAAGTATCTAGCTAGCGCTTACCAAGCCCGCCGTTCCTTAGCAACGGTTTCGAACGGAGGGCTTGATTGAATACTTAAACCAATTAGCGAGGAGCGCTCCACAAGATACCTGGTAAATGAACACACCCCAGGTAACTGGTAACCCTGGCCTGGGCAAGTAAGCAATGTTTGGTGAAAATCGGCCAAGCAGTACTCGATGCTATAAGGTACATACAAATACCTACATGCACACACATACATATACATACTGTACAAACACATATCTACATACCGTACATATACTGCAACACACAAACATACATGCATAAATACATATACTGTTATACATATACTGTACATACACATACCTACACCTACATACATACACGCATACATACATACGTACATATATACATACACACATACATACACACATACATACATACATACACGCATACACACATACGTACACACATACATACACACATACATACATACATACACGCATACACACATACATACAAACATACACGCATACACACATACGTACATACATACATACACACATACATACATACATACACGCATACACACATACATACATACATACACACATACGTACACACATACATACACACATACGTACATACATACATACATATACATACATACATAAATACATACATACATACACACATACATACATACATACATACATACATACATACACACACACACATACACACATACATACACACATAAATACATACATACATACATACATACATACACATACATACACACTTACATACATACACACATACATACATACACACACATATACATACATACACACACATGGCGTATTTTAATCCGATTCCATTTATTTATGTCAATTTAAATTCTGAAATAAGTCGAGGGAGGCAGAAGATGAATTAACATGATAGAGATACCCTGAAAAACACCTCCCAGAATCTCGCAGAGCTTCGACTAACTTGGAATAGTGTTGGACAAAGTGGAGAACCTGACTGCACCACAAAAAAAGTAAAAGTGAACGTTTTATTTTTATTTTATAATATACGGTACTAAAGCGCGGCGTTACGCGCGCTGCTTGCGAGCAAGGAGGAAGCGGACAAGCGGTAACTTATAAGCGTCTTTATTTCAGGAGCTCACTGTAACACTGGCGCGCTCCGGGCTGCGCGCCCGGTGTATATCATGAGGCCACGCCTACCCCTCGGGCGTGGCCACCACCCACTTGGTGCGCGGAATGATGTCACCACGCCAGTAGGCTTTTGTGTCCGCCACACGCGCCCCCCCAGAATTCCCGCGCACCTGGAGGGCCAGTTTGCGGGGCAGACGAATGACCCGGCCGAAGCGCCCCCTGGTGATCGGCGGCGTCCGGGGTGCAGGGATGCCAGGTGGGATGCCCCTGGCTGCCCCTGGGATGGGTGCAGGACCGGGGGGCGGCGTGGCGGCGGGGCTGGGCGGTGCCGGGGGTCCGCCCGCAGGGGGGCGGCCCCGACGTGGGGGTCGGGCCACTGGCGGTGGATGGTCCACGTCGAGGTGGGCCGGCTTGAGGCGGTCTACCGAAACGCGGTCAGGAGTACCGCCGATGTCCAGGGTGAAGTGCTTCGCCCCGGTCTCCAGCACGCGGAAAGGCCCGTCGTACGGGGGCCGCAGTGGTGTCCGGTGGGCATAGTGGCGGACGAAGACGTACTCTGCCGTGCGAAGCTCCGGGGCGACGTGCGTCGGTGGGTGCCCATGGCATGCCGTTGGCACCGGGGCGAACCTCTGGGCGGTCTCTTGCAGAGCGGAGCGCTGCTGTGCCACGGACCATGGTGCCGTGGAGTCTGGGAGGAACTCGCCCGGCACCCGCAGCGGTTGCCCGAAGACCAACTCCGCCGCGGATGCGCGCAGGTCCTCCTTGGGCGCCGTCCGGAGGCCCAGCAGGACCCAGGGGAGCCTGTCGACCCAGCCGCCATCGCGGAGGGTGGCCCGGAGCGCGGCCTTCAATGAGCGGTGAAATCGCTCACACAGGCCGTTAGCCTGGGGGTGGTAGGCCGTGGTTCGGTGCAGCCGGACCCCGAGCCCCTGCGCGACCGCCCCCCAGAGCTCCGAGGTGAACTGGGGGCCGCGGTCGGACGAGATGTCTGAGGGGGCGCCGAACCGGGCGACCCAGGTGGCGATGAAAGCCTGCGCGACATCGGCCGCCGTTGTCGACGCCAAGGGCACGGCCTCCGGCCACCGGGTGGTGCGGTCCACCATGGTGAGGACGTAGGTGAAACCCCGCGAGGGGGGCAGAGGTCCCACCAGGTCCACGTGGACGTGGTCAAACCGGCGTTCCGGCACCGTGAACGGGGCCAACGGGGCCTGGGTGTGCCGGTGCACCTTGGCGCGCTGGCACGCGAGGCACGTCCTGGCCCAGCCGCGGACGGCCTTCCGGAGGCCATGCCAGACGAACTTGTCGGCGATCAGCCTTTGGGAGGCCCTCGCGCCCGGGTGGGACAGGCCGTGGATGGCGTCAAACACCTGGCGCTGCCAGCCCGCGGGCACGATGGGGCGAGGACGCCCGAGGGAGACGTCGCACAAGAGGGCCGCGCCCACGCCGTCGAACGCCACCTCGGTGACGTGGAGGCCCGTGACGGCGGTCCGCAAGGCCTGGACGTCGGGGTCAGCGGCCTGGTCCGCTGCCATCCGGGCATAGTCGATGCCGAGGTGGACTGCGTGGGCGACGGCCCGGGAAAGGCAATCCGCCACCGGGTTGTCCTTCCCCGCGATGTGCTGGATGTCCGTCATGTACTCGGACACGGCCGAGAGGTGACGCTGCTGCCGGGCCGACCACGGCTCGGTGACCTTGCCCATCGCGAAGATCAGCGGCTTGTGGTCGACGAAGGCAGTGAACGCACAGCCCTCGAGCAGATGGCGGAAGTGCCTGACCGCCAAGTGAAGCCTGAGCAACTCGCGGTCGAAGGTACTGTAACGGCGTTCGGGCGGGCGAAGCTGCCGGCTAAAGAACGCCAGCGGTTGCCAAGCTCCACGCACCCATTGCTCATGCACCGTGCCCACCGCGTAGTCCGAGGCATCGGTGGTGAGGGCGATCGGTGCATCGGGCGCCGGGTGCGCGAGCATGGTGGCGTTAGCCAAGGCGAGCTTCGCGCCCGTGAACGCCGTGTCCATCTGCTCGGTCCAGGTAACGTCGCCTTTGCCCGGCTTACCTCGGAGAGCTTCGTGCAGGGGGCGCAGGAGCTGGGCGATACGGAGCAGGAACCGATGGTAAAAGTTCACCATGCCCAGGAACTCCTGCAGCCCTCTGATCGTGCGGGGGCGCGGAAACCCCTTCACCGCCTCCACCTTGGCCGGCAGGGGGACGGCTCCGTGCCTGGTGACACGGTGCCCTAGAAAATCGATTATGGTGGCGCCGAACCGGCACTTTGCGGGGTTCACAATCAGGCCATGCTGGCCCAGGCGTTCGAAGAGCGTGCGGAGGTGGCGTAGGTGCTCTTCGCGGGACGCGCTGGCGACGAGGATATCGTCCAGGTAGACGTAGACAAAATCCAAGTCAACCAGGACGCTGTCCATCAGTCGCTGGAACGCCTGAGCCGCATTCTTCAGACCGAAGGGCATGCGCAGGAACTTGAAGAGTCCGAATGGCGTGATGACCGCCGTCTTCGGGACGTCCTCCGGCCTGACGGGGACCTGATGGTAACCGCGTATGAGGTCCACCTTCGAGAAGAAGGACATGCCCGCCAAACGGGCGGAAAAGTCCTGAATGTGGGGGACGGGGTAGCGGTCGGGAGTCGTGGCGTCATTGAGACGGCGATAGTCCCCGCACGGTCGCCATCCCCTGCCGGGCTTCGGCACGATGTGCAGCGGCGACGCCCAAGCGCTCTCTGAGCGCCGAACGATGCCGAGTCGCTCCAGGGTAGCGAACGCCGCTTTTGCCACCGCCAGCTTCGTCGGCTCGAGGCGGCGTGCCCAGGCGTAGACCGGTGGCCCGACGGTGGGGATGTGATGGGCCACCCCGTGCTTGACGGCCCCCGCCGAGAAGGTGGGCCGCGTGAGGGCCGGGAAGCCGGCAAGGAGGCGGGTGAATGCGTCCGCTGCCGGAAGCGTACAGACCAACGTGGCCGGAACCGAACCGTTCGGCAAGCCGCTTGGCAAGCCGCTCGTTGAGCTGGGCAACGCACAAGCGAGCGAGCTGAACGACTCGGCCTGGACAAGACGTCTGCGCTTGACGTCGACCAGGAGCCCATTAGCGCACAGGAAGTCCGCGCCAAGCAGTGCCATGGGCACGTCGGCGGTGACGAACGTCCATCGGAAAACCTGCCCTCCGAACCGCAGAGAGAGGCAGCGTTTTCCGTACGTACGGATGGGCGTCCCATTCGCGGCAAGCAGCGCGGGGCCCCCACCCGCGGCATGCTTGTCTGACGTGCCGGCGGGACCGACACTCACCTGCGCTCCCGTGTCGCACAGGTAACGGCGCCCGGAGAAGGTGTCCGTTATGAACAGCAGGCTGCTCGAACGGCCGGCGCTCATCGCCACTATTGAGCGCCGGCCCAGGCGTTTCCCGACCTGTTGAAGGAGCATGGCGGATGACACTGCCGAGCTTCGTGGCCGAACTTGGCGTGGAACCAGCACCAGGTGGTGGAGCTGGAGGAGCGCGGCTGGCTCCGCCAGGCCGGTGGAGTTGGCGGGTTTCCCCGCAGTGGCGGTTTTCGCCGCGGCGGTGGGCGGGGCGTGGCGGCGGTCACGAGGTGCGTATCAGCATGCTGGGTATGCTGTATAAGCTGATGCTGTGGATCAGCAGCATCAGCAGCAGCATCAGCAGCATCAGCCACGAGGGCCGTGACGGCCACGCCGACTCTCGCCCGCGTGTCCGAAGCGGCGAAGTACTTGTCCGCCTCGGCTGCCAATGCTCGGGGTTCCGTTAGCCCGGTCCCGGCCAACGCGAGGCGAACCTGCGCTGGAAGTTGGCGACGGAAAAGCGCCCGGAATAGAGAACCGGGGGCTTCGTCGCCCAACAGTGACAGCATATGGTCCATTCGGACCGACGGGCGCGTGTCACCGAGCTCGGGGAGATCCAGGAGGCGGTCGGCCCGTGCGTCGTCCGTGAGGCCGAACGTGGCTAGGAGTAGCCGCTTGAGTGCCTCATACTTGTGGCCGTCCGGTGGGTGGCGAAGGACGGACACAACTCGAGCGGCCGTGCCGGGCCCGAGGGAGGCGACGACGTGGCAATAGCGCGTGTCATCGCCGGTGAGGCGCCGAAGCTGAAATTGGGCTTCGGCCTGGACGAACCAGACTTCGGCCTGAGCCTCCCAAAATTCGGGAAGTTTGATGAAGTTGGCCATGGCAATGGCGTCGCGTGTGGAAGGATCGCTCCGGCAGATCCAACGCCAAGGGGGTCACCAGTAAAGCGCGGCGTTACGCGCGCTGCTTGCGAGCAAGGAGGAAGCGGACAAGCGGTAACTTATAAGCGTCTTTATTTCAGGAGCTCACTGTAACACTGGCGCGCTCCGGGCTGCGCGCCCGGTGTATATCATGAGGCCACGCCTACCCCTCGGGCGTGGCCACCGCCCACTTGGTGCGCGGAATGATGTCACCACGCCAGTGGGCTTTTGTGTCCGCCACAGTACAAGTGAAACAAATTCCGAGCTAATAATGTATTAAACTTTAAAAAAAAGAAACTCAAACTGAATGTGCTTCGTGAATAACAAGACGTGGAAATTACACACAAAGTTTTGTCCTGCTTGGCGTCCTCTTTTACTCAAGGTCGAGGATAACATGTTTGATGTTGTACACAATTAATTAACGCGATTTAAATTCGACTTTAAAAACTAGGGAGTTCATAGAACACCTTACCCCATGCACTCTTGAGAAACAACACACCTGGCAATGGTCTTTCCAATTCTTGCTTTGCATTTCTGAGCACGATCTACAGGTTGGGCCATTTATATATTCCAGGTTTCGAACCCCAGTAATTCTGTTGCTAAGAAACGAAATTTAACAAAAATATTTACAGGATATACTGTATGTACACATGTCAAGTTTTTGTGGTAAAAGTTTTTATTGAACTCAGAAATGTACAAAATTAATTTATGTATTTCGACATGAACTTCATCATTTTCAAGCAGTGTGTGGATCCTTTCCCGATACTCCAAGATCATTTTCTACAGCAATTGGTTCGCTAGTTCAGTTGCGTAAACCTTGCCCTTAACCCTCTGTTAGAGCGGTGGCACTTTGGACATAGTTAATAACATCGCCAGGGGTTCGCCAGGGGTAGCCCCACACCAACAGAAGGTTTAGAAATCCCCACAATATGACATTGAACGAGGTGGGCCAGGGCATATTGGGCGAACTGCGACCCGTCCACAAGTCGGGATATGGCTCGGTGAGCCATTCTCGGACCTGGAGACCCCAATGGGCAAGTGCAAATTTTTTGTGTGGCTTTTGTAAGTACACTTCTTAATTTTGTACACTTCTGAATTCCCCTCCAGGTCTTTAAAACAACTGTTCACCACCATCTCTTATCTTCCCCCATCCAAAACCTTGATCTTTTCTACCCCCGTTAAAACACCCCAAATCTGCCTCTTTCAATTCACAACTTCTTTCCTGAAATTCCTAGTGGTGTTCATTTGCTTTATACCGTGTACCCCTCCCTCCTCTCCAGCCCTCCCCCTTCCACAGATCTACAGACATCCCTGTTCTCTACTGTTGTTGTGCTTGTGTGCTTCCCTCTCTCTCCCCCTCTTGTCTCCCGCTCCCTTCATTGCACGTTTTATGTGTCTGGGCATGTTTTCATGTTGAATGTGTTAGTTCTTCCACAAACCTCGATTCTGTATCCAAAAAATAATAAATAAATAAAAAACATTGAACAAAATTTTTACCACAAAATCTTGAAATGTGTACCTATCTCCTGTAAATATTTTCTTCCATCCAGTTTCCTAGCAACAGAATTACAGGGGTTGAAAACGGGGAATAGTTAAATGGCCCACCCTGTATATTTACTACGCGTCACCATTTTGTCTGAATCTCGACATTCCCCAACACCGAGTGCGTGAGCTGCAAATTTGATTGGTCGAGATGCTTTAAAATGGCGTAATGGTTTGTCCAAGTACTGCCGCACCGGAGGTTTTTGGAAGTGACAGAAACTCGATTTGTGTTCTGCATTGTTCAAGTAAACAATTAAATTGCAATAAAATGACGATTTTGATGGTTGTAAGAAAACATTATATTTTTCCGGAAGTTCACCACTGCTGATGCAGCGTCTTTTACACCACATTATTTAATGCATTACATTAGTTATTCATGCTTGTTGTTTGTGTTCTTCATGACGTCGCTAAAAACAGTGAGTTACCTGTTTGGAATGATCTTCACTTTTCTTTGACTGCCAGACAGGTAGAATCACTAAAAAGGAAATTACCTTACTCCTCTTTATGCATGTGCAATGGGGACGAGATTCCATACAATTTGCCAAATTCAGAGCCAAAGTTCTGCTAAACTGCAGGTTCGTGTTGTAATTCATGTTCCGATTCCCATTCTAGTTTTCAAAATATTAAATTAAATTTTAATTAGGTAGTTCCTCGACCATTGACAGACAGACAAAGTGAGACAATTTCTTAACCCCGCTTTTTGCTTCACGTGTTCGCATCATAATAACGCCATTGGTTTGCATAGACGATGAAACATTGGGAAAAGTGTCTTCAGAAAGGTAGGAATGATGGTCTTCCAGGACTTCAATGGCTGAAATCCGTGGAAAGCATGGAGAAGCCCACTTTTCGGGAATAAACCTTCGTCGGAGCAAAACAGGATTTGATGTCAACTCCGATGAAGGGGTAATGCCCGAAACGTCAGCTTCCTGCAGCGGTTCGCATACTTGGAATCAACTTGCTGTTGATTTCATCCATCGTTCTACCAGTCTGCCTATGACCATCGACACGTTCTACCTGTCCGCCTTCGAAGATCAACACTGGTCTTGTCCAGCAAGACTAGTTCTTCATTCTTCCAGGTCTTCACCTGTGCCAAAATCTCCATGCGGATCCGTATATGGATTCAAACTCGACCAAGGACTCCATCAATGCCAACGGGACAAACACACCTACACATGGCTGCCCACAAAATGGCCCACTAGACTGTTTGATTGTCTCCACCAGTCGGACAACAGCCATGATTGTGTTGTACATCCATCAAAGGAACAACAACTGCTGTCACTTCTTCATCCGTTGTCACATTATCCGCAGTAAAAACTTTTCAATCTCAGTTGCAAATCATTTCAAGGGCCACCCACTGCACCTTGTTTCCCCGCCAGAAAGTTTGAAACAGCAAAGGAAAAAGTAACTCATCATAAGGCCAAGGCTTCCCAAAAGCAGTGCATTTGCTCAATGTGATGTATAATGGCGGCACTCAGACTGGCAGACAATCGAACAACCAGGCCTGGAAGAACGAGACAATTCCACGAGCTCGAGATAATCGCTTGGAGTTTCGCTCTGATGGAAGAGATCTCGACTACGTTCGGCCATCTTTAGGCCGAAGGCTTTGCGTCTGCAAATGTTCCTTGCTGTGTAATGTTTGACAAACCATTGCTACTTTCATCAGCTGGGTGCTCAACATGGTGGAAAGCAACACCTTGCACAGCAGGGCGCAGGTATAAATACGAGGCCTGCCAACACTTGTACCATCTGTTCTTATTCCGTATTCCAACCAGGGACCTTAAGTTTTGGATGTTATGCGATCAGTGATGGGTTTATGTCTCGTGCCTTTTCAAATGGTTTGTAGTAATGGAAGCTCATTATTTTGTTAAATACTACCTTCTAGTGGGTTACAAGGCTGGCAGCTAACGTTACTTGCACGACCAATTATTCCATACATAATATTACAAGTTGAGAGCAAAATAAAATTGTAATGGCTGACGAAGAAAACCCAGCGGGGCACGATGTACCGTACAACACGAAATTTACAGGAGACTGGCTCAATCATTCTCAGTTGCGCCCGTCTGGTGTGAGGTCGAAGCCCGCATTACATATGCAATGGAAGCTTCCTTCAGTGTTGACGCAGCGCCCATTCTTGCAAACCCTTCCGTAAGCATGATAAGCACATTCATCAATGTCTGTCAAAGAGAAAATGTGTGTGTGTGTCTGAGCAAAAAGCTAGTTATACACCAAAAATGAGTTTGTTCATTCAAACCAACTTCAACTTCAACAAACAACAACTTTGAAATACCAACTTCTGTCCTGGAAGTCCTTTGTGTCTTTGTGTTTTATACTTCTCCCTCCGCTCCCCCCCCCCCCCCCCTTCCCACGCCTCCTCCCCCCAAGCCCTCTCCCTCCCACACATCTCCCTGCTCTCAAATGTTATGTTTGTGTGCTTCCCCTTCTCTCCCCATCTTGTCTTCCGCTCCCTATTTTTATATCTTTTGTTTTTCTGGTTGATTTGTTTGTGAAGTAAATGTTAGCTCTTTCACGAGCCTCGATTCAGTATACAAAAAAAAAAAAAAAAGTGTCTTGAATGAGTTCTGAATGTTTCTTCATCGAATCCTGATAAGGCAAAGCTTTTACTGGTAAGATTATCAGGTTCTGCATTTTCTTACTGGCAGAGCCTCCCGACTGCAAGAAAGAACTAGACCGGCACTCAGGAGAGAGGATACCTCCACCAGGCTGAACAATTTACATTTTGTGAACCACTGATAGGCCGGAACTGGATCCGCATCTTCACCAAAATCGAATCGGCTTGTTCTTGTCACAAACCAACTCATCCACCTAATTTTGTTATAATTCGTCCACAACTTTTTTGCGATATCGTGCTACATATCGTTCTTGGCCCTATGTCTCGATAGTGAAGAATCACTTAAAAAAATTAAACTATCCAGATCTGAATCTTCACCGAATTCAAATCGATTCTTCCTGATCAAACCTGTCCATCAAGTTCCTTCCGAATCCATCCATAACGTTTTGAAATATCCTGCTCACAAACAAACAAACAAGAAATCTGTCGTGCAAAGCACAACACTTGTGAAATCCCGACAATAATTTGTTGGCCTGAACAATTTATTGGCCTATGAGCACCTCAAAAATAGTTGGTGGTTGAATTCAGTTCGCTGATATGAATATCCGATTCAAATTTCAAATCAATCGGATGAAAATTGGGGATTTTAGAAATCTGAAAAAAGTGGTTGACCGTTGGTCTGTGTTGACCTTTTGGCCGAAGCCGATCTCAAAAACAGTTGATGGTTGAATTCAATTCGCTGATATGAAAATCCTATTCAAATTTCAGGTCAATCGGATGAAAATAGATGAGTTTAGAAGTTTGACCTTGAGTTGTCTTTTGACCTTAAAACTAGTTGGTTTCCCAATTCAGTAATGCACTCTTCAATATCTGTTTAATTTTGAAGTCAATCAGATTAAAATTAATGACTTTTCAGATGAAAATTGATGATTTTAGATTTTTGCCTTTGAGTTAACCTTTGAACTTTTCACTTCAAAAATAGTTGCTTTCTCAAAGCAGTGATGCACTATGCAATTGCTTTTTCCTTTTCAAGTCAATCGGAGAAAAAAATTACGACTTTTCAGATGAAATCTGATGATTTTAGAAGTTTGACCTTGAGATGACCTTCTGACCTCAAAATAGTTGGTTTCCGAATTTAGTGACGTAATATGCAAATACTCGAATTTTCAGGTCAACCAGATGAAAAATGACGATTTTAGAAATTTGACCTCAAGATGACCTTTGACCTCAAAATCAATCGGCTCCTCCGTTGTGACAACTTCCTCAGCTTGGTAAAATTTCATGATGATTGGTTTAGAATTTTGACTTGTAGAAGAGTGACAAACAAACAAACAGAATAACAAAGTCAACTGACCAATATACTGTACTTGAAAAATCTTCGATTTTGCAAATACCAAAAAGGGTTGAACACGTAACCTCCCTCTGTCCACCTATGGTGGCAGAGGTAAAAATCAGTTTTTAGTGGATGGATGAACCCTTTTTGGAAGAACCCCTTTTTGGTGGATCATCCCCTCGATCTGAAAATTGGTTTGCAGTGAACGAAAAAAAAAGAGAAGAGACCCTGTTTTGGAAACTTCGCATAGTTTTCCCTTTTCAGGAAACTATGGCTTCAGTCCAGTCATCTCAAACTGAAGGACGATCTGTCGGCAGATCCGATACAATAATGAGTTATTGCAGGTGGTCATCCTTCAAACCTTGATTCCTCAAGTGTTGCACTACATCCATGGCCACCACATCTCTGGACACTACACTTTCTCCAAAACATTGGATAGGGCCAATTGTCTCTTTTATTGGCCCTATGTGTCACCGAACATCTCAGATCATTGCCAGCCTGTCAGTCACAGAAGTCTCCCATACCTCAGTTCCAGATTCCTTTGGTAGCCATTACATCTAGCAGCCATTTCAAATAACTGCTTTATGTATTTGATTGGATGCAGCCTGTGGATGCTTCGCTGCATCATTTTCTGGGGCACGGCTGTTACTTAAACTCAAGACCCTTGGATCTTAAGCCAACACAAGGCTTAAAAATAACTGCTGATGACTTAACAAAACTTCCCACATCCACAATCAATCAAACCCACCTTTTGTTCATATGTGTTCTGTACCGTCCCCCAAACAGTGATGACTCCATTTACATTTCACTGTCTGACAACATGGACCAACTTCTATCCACTCATCCCAACTCTCTCTTCCTCATATGTGGTGACTTCAACTGTCATCATGCCACCTGGTTGGGTGTGGGTTCCTCTCTCACCAGTCATGGCACCTCAGCAAAGGACTTCTGTGACTCACTGGGATTGACACAATCTGTCAATTTCCCGACCCGGATCTCAGCCAATGGAGTATCTTCTCTTCTAGACTTGGTTATGACAAACTTCCCTGCTAATGTCTGCTGCTCTTCTTCTGCTCCAATCGGTTCTTCTGATCATGTGCTTGTCAAAGTGGACATCTCTCTGGCCATTCCCAGAGAGCCTCCTCAGCGTTGACGAGTCTGGCATTTCACTCAGGCCGACTGGGACGGTCTTCAAGCAGCCATCAATCGTCTGGATTGGTCTCCCATCTCCACTGCCTCTGACATCAATTCTTCCTGGGAATTCTTCCAAAGCAAACTGCTCTCTCTCATGCACAGATTTATCCCATCTCGTCTTCAGTTGTCTTACCCTTCCTCCCGTCCATGGTACACTGAATATTGTGGTGAGGCAGTTGCCCTGAAACAACTTGCCTTTGCCTCTTGAAAGGCTAATCCAACTGAAGGCAATCTCAGTTCCTTCCACCAAGCTCGGAACAAGGGTGTGTCTACCCTCAGGAGTGCCAGGAAGCACGATCTCTCCTCACTCAAGAATGAACTCTCAAACCTGTCTCCTTCCTCCAAATCCTGGTGGCGTCTGGTCAAATCCGTTTCTGGTGTTTGTTCCCCCTCCATCCCCTCCCTTACCTCAAATGGCCACACAGTTGACATCGCACGTGACAAAGCCGAATGCCTCAACTCTGTGTTTGCCTCAAAATCTTTAGTCCCAAACCCATCTCTCTCTGTTCCCACCTTTCCCAGTCGAACCCAACTGCTCCTGGACTCTGTGTCCTTCTCTCCTGGCAAGGTGGAGGAGTTTTTGTCTAACCTCGACTCTGATTCTGCAACTGGACCAGACGGCATCAGCCCACTGGTCCTAAAATCCTGCTCTGCCGCTCCATCTCACCCTCTCTGTTCTTTTCACCCTATCTTTTGCTCAAGGTCATCTGCCACCATCCTGGAAATCAGCAAACATTACCGCTTTACACAAAAAAGGTGCAAAAACAGATCCTTGCAACTACAGACCAATCAGCCTGCTCCCAATTCTCAGCAAAGTCATAGAATCCATCAGTGCTTCGGATATGAAATCTTTCCTCTTCTCCAATGGCTTGATCTCTGATCATCAATTTGGTTTAGACCAGGTCACTCTACTCTGGACATGCTGCTTCTGCTGTCTCAACAATGGATGGAGGTCCTCAATGCCAAACAGGAAATCAGAGCTGTCTCCCTTGACATATCACGTGCCTTCGATACGGTCTGGCACCCAGCTCTGCTCACCAAACTCTCCTCCTATGGTATCCATGGAAATCTCCATGCATGGCTTGCGGACTTCCTCTCTGGTCGTAGTCAACGTGTGGCCCTGAATGGATTTCTCTCATCTCCCCTTCCTGTTCAGGCTGGAGTTCCCCAAGGCAGTGTGCTGGGCCCTGTGCTTTTTCTGGTCTTTATCAATGATCTCTCCGACTCTGGAAAATCCTCTCTATCTCTTTGCTGATGACTCCACTCTCTGCCGCTCCATTCCTCTTCCCTCAGATCGGCAGTCTGCAGCCTTCTCACTCTCTGAAGACCTGGACAAAATCACAGACTGGTCAAACAAGTGGAACATGTCTTTCAATCCTGACAAATCTCACACTCTTACTATGTCTCTCCGAAAAAATCGACTGGACAACCCTCCCATCTACTTTCTCAACAATCCTGTCCAAGAAGTTCTGTCGTTCAAGCTTTTGGGTCTCACTATCTGCCATGATCTTTCTTGGGAAAACCACATTTCCAAGCTGGCCTCCAAAGCCAGTCGCCGACTGGGCATCCTCCGTCGTGCGAAGTCCTTCCTAGGCACACCTGAGCTCCTCACCACATACAAGGCTTTCATCCGCAGCTCAATGGAATACTGTTCTCCCCTATGGGCTGGTGCTCCTGCCTCACACCTAGCTCGGCTTCACGCTGTTGAAACCAAAGCTTTCAGAATCATTGGAATCTCCCGCGATGAAGCTATCTCTGAGGGCCTTTCACTCACTCACCGCAGGCAGGTAGGTGGTCTTTCTGTCTTCTACCGACTCCTCTCCGGCCTTGCTCCCCCAGCTCTCTCTGTGCTCTGTCCCCCAAATATTCCTGCAGGTCGCACAAGATCTGCCAGCAACCCTCTGATGGTTAAACTGCCGAAATCTCGGCTCTCTGCTCACCTTCACTCTTTCATTCCTCTTTTCTCCCACCTCTGGAACAAACTCCCACACTCCCTTCAACCCCACTCCTCCCTCCAGGTCTTTAAAACAGCTGTTCACCACCATCTCTTATCTTCCCGCATCCAAAACCTTGATCTTTTCTACCCCCACTAATTCACCCCAGATCCACCTTGTTTGAAATTCCAACTTCTTTCCTGGAAGTCCTGGCAGTGTCCATATGTTTTATACCTCTCCCACCCCCCCCCCCCTTCCCATGCCTCCCCCCCCCCAAAGCCCTCTCCCTCCCACAGATCTCTCGATGTCTCCATGTCTCTCGGTCCCTGCTCTCAAATGTTGTGTTTGTGTCCTTCCCCCTCTCTCCCCATCTTGTCTACCGCTCCCGATGTTATTTGTTTTATGTGTCGGTTTGTCTTTCTGTGTGATTAATGTTCGCTCTTTCACGAGCCTCGATCTTGTATACAAAAAAGAAAAAAAAAGAAGAAAAAAAAGAGCATTCAGTGGTAATGGATCTGCATACAAGATTTATTAACTTGTACCCATCACAAGACCAAACTGCTGATCTTGGGCTCGCTGTATTTTTAAATGCTACATACCTCAAGATGGAGTCCCTAAACTCTAAAGGTTTATATTCAGGTCAAGGCAGACAGTTCAAATCAGACTTAATCAAGAACCTTTGAAAATGATTGGAAATTCACAAGCTCCACACCTCACCATAACCACCCTCAGGGTGATGGAGCAGTGGAACGTCACAACCATACCCTGAAGGACCAACTTGCCAAGCCCTGGGTTGACAAAGGCATTGAGTGGGATGAACATCATCATCAAATTGAAATGACCGACAAGATCACAACTCATGCCAGCTCTGGCTTTACACTATTCTACTTGGTACATGGGGTGTGAAGTGTGGTTACCTCTTCCTCCTCTTTCCCAAGGTGCCCAACCTATCAGTTCTTCCATACCTTGAATACCAGCAGCATATGCTGCTTCTCTTAAACGGTGAGTACAACAAGGTTTTCAAGAGGTTGCCAGATACAGTGACAGCGCCACATGTCAGCAGAGGATGTATTGTGAAAGATGTCGAAACAACATGCCTGATCATACATACAGGCTACTTGGTACTTATGGATGACCCACACCCTAACTCCACTTCCATCATAAACTTGCACCATGGCGCTTTGGCGTATTTCTGTTAGAGGAGTACGCACCAGTGAACTTTGACATTCAGGAGCTCCCACACCCACAGGCCAAGTCAATAATCCTTCACTACAACTATCTTAAACCTGACATCACACCCACAACTTCTTTTACCCTGGGGATCCTGGTCCTCAGTTTTCAGTGGCAACACCACCATTGACTGCTTTTGGCTGGTTTCCTACTTCCTCCCATGCCACATCCACCCATTCATGTGCAGCAACAGGGGCAGTGGTTTGCAGCATCATCCTTCCATGCTTTCACATAACCTTTACTCTCAGCAGGAGCTTCCAACTCATTTATCTGCAGAGCAGCAGCCACAACCTTCTCCATCAATATCGCTGCAGGGTCTGTTTGGTGACCCACTTGTTCAAAGCAGTGTGCCAGAATCTTGTCCGCCCAACGTGCAAAAAGTGCTTACGTCACCATTAAAGAGACTTTCAGTTAACCTACTTATTTTCTGTTATTGTTGAGTCATGCTGTTTGTTATGCTTCTTGCATAACCCAAACATGTGTCTTTGTTCCTGTTATTGTTGAATAATGCTGTTGTGTTTCTTGCATATGCACATAAATCAGAAAATCGTTATTGATTGCTTGTTTTTTTCCTATAAGATAGAAATGAGGACATTTCCACATAAGAGGAGGAATAACCTTGCATGCTCAGCATTTTGTTTAAGACTACCTTCTAGTGTCGTGCTTCATAGCCTTAATTGCTCTCTCTCTCTCATGCACAGATTCATCCCATCTCGTCTTCAGTTGTCTTGCCCTTCCTCCCGTCCATGGTACACTGAATCTTGTGGTGAGGCAGTTGCCCTGAAACAACTTGCCTTCTCCTCATGGAAGGCAATCTCCGTTCCTTTCACAAAGCTCGGAACAAGTGTGTGTCTACCCTCAGGAGAGCCAGGAAACAATATCTCTCCACTCTCAAGACTAAACTCTCAAACCCGTCTCCCTCCTCCAAATCCTGGAGGCATCTGGTCAAATCTGTTTCTGGTGTTTGTTCCCCCTCCATTCCCTCCCTTACCTCAAACGGTTACACAGCCGACACCGCACGTGAAAAAGCTGAATGCCTCAACTCTTGTGTTTGCCTCAAAATATTGTGTCCCAAACCCATCCCTCTCTGTACCCACATTACCCAGCCGAACCCAGCTGCTCCTGGACTCTGTGTCCTTCTCTCCTGACAAGGTCGAGAAGTTTCTGTCAAACGTCGACTCTGATTCTGCAACTGGACCAGACGGCATCAGCCCACGGGTCCTAAAATCCTGCTCTTCCGCTTTATCTCACCCTCTCTCTGTTCTCTTCACCCTTTCTTTTGCTCAAGGTCATCTGCCATCAGCTTGGAAATCAGCAAACATTACCGCTTTACACAAAAAAGGTGCAAAAACAGATCCTTGCAACTACAGACCAATCAGCCTTCTCCCAATTATCAGCAAAGTCATGGAATCCATCATGGCTTAGGATATCAAAGCCTTACTCTTCTCAAATGGCTTGATCTCTGATCATAAATTTGGATTCAGACAAGGTCATTCTACTCTGCACATGCTGCTGCTGCTGTCTGAACAATGGATGGAGGTCCTCAACATCAAACAAGAAATCAGAGCTGTCTCCCTTAACATACCTCGTCCCTTCGATATGGTCTGGCACCCCGCTCTGCTCACCAAACTCTCCTCTTATGGTATCCATAAAAGCCTCCACACATGGCCTGCAAACTTCCTCTCCGGTGACATTCAACATGAGAGAAATCCATTCAGAGCCACATCTCCCCTTCCTGTTCAGGCTGTTCCTCAAGACAGTGTTCTGGGCCTTGTGTTTTTTCTGGTCTTCATCAATTAATCTCTCCGACTCTCTGGAAAATCCTCTCTTTCTCTTTGCTGATGACTCCACTCTCTGCCGCTCCATTCCTCAACCCTCAGATCGGCAGGCTGCAGCCTCCTCACTCTCTGCAGACCTGGACAAAATCACAAACTGTTCAAACAAGTGGAACATGTCTTTCAATCCTGACAAATCTCTCACACTCACTTTGTCTCCCGAAAAGTCCGTCTGGACAACCCTCCCATCTACTTTCTCAACAATCCTTTCCAAGAAGTTCTGTTACTCATGCTTTTGCCTCTCTCTATCTGCCATGATCTTTCCTGGGAAACCCACATTTCCAAGTTGGCCTGCAAAGTCAGTCGCCGACTGGGCATCCTCTGTCGTGCGAAGTCCTTCCTTGGCACACCTGACCTACTCACCACATACAAGGCTTTCATCTGCAGCTCAATGGGATACTGCTCTCCCCTCTAGGCTGGTGCTCCTGCCTCACACATAGCTTGGCTTCACGTTGTTGAAACCAAAGCATTCAGAATGATTTTTATCTCCCGCGATGAAGCTGATTCTGAGGGCCTTCCAGTCGCTCACCACAGGCAGGTTGGTGGTCTTTCCGTCTTCTACCGACTCCTCTCCAGCCTCGCTCCCCTAGCTCTGTCTGTGCTCTGTCCAAATATTCCTTCAGATTGCACACGATCTGCCAGCAACCCTCTTCTGGTGAAACTGCGAAAATCAAGACTCTCTAGTCACCTCCACTCTTTCATTCCTCTTTTCTCCCGCCTCTGGAACAAACTCCCTCACTCTCTTCAATCCCATCCTCCCTCCAGGTCTTTAAAACAGCTGTTCACCACCATCTCTTATCTTCCCCCATCCAAAACCTTCATCTTTTTTACCCCCGTTAATTCACCTTCTTTCCTGGAAGTCCTAGCAGTGTCCATTTGTTTTTACCTCTCCCACCCCCCCCCCTTTCCCCTGCCCCCACTCCTCAAGCCCTCTCCCTACCACAGATCTCCCAATGTCCCTGTTCTCTACTGTTGTACTTGTGTGCTTCCCTCTCTCTCCCAATATTGTATCCCACTCCATTTTTTATGTTTTATTTGTCCGTTTATGTTTTTTGTGATTAATGTTAGCTCTTACACGATACTCGATCTTGCATACCAAAAAAAACAAAAAAGTGGGAAATATGGGAATTTCATAATTTTCGTTTTTTTGAAAAACAACACTTCTTAAAACATCAATTTTTTCATAAGAAATTGGTGTAAACCACACGGAGGGCTTTTAGCTCCTGCATTAACACGAAAATGATGATGCGTTTCCCGAAAATTGGTGTAGATCCTTAAAAAGGTGTAGATCCTTTTCGCTCTTTCACGAGCCTCGATCTTGTATACAAAAAAAAAAAAAAAAAAAAAAAGCGTTAATGTGAGAAAGCGTTAATCGAATGAGCGTATAAAGAGGACTCCATGCATTCATTTTTCACGATGACCCAGGACACAAGTGACTGGCAATTCGGAAATTTCATTTTTAGGGAAGAATAATTCTTCAGTTTGGTGATTTTGTCATCCTGTCTGAAAGTGATTTTTGTGTCAGTCAGATTCACATATAATGGGTTGATGATCCAACCATTGCCTTTCCTCGGGTCATTCTCAGTTCCGAAATAGTGATCAAATCGCAGAAAATGTTGCTCAGATGATCAAATAGTGATCAAATCGCAGAAAATGTTGCTCAGATTGGGATACTGCTCTCCCCTTACAATTGATTACCAACGACAATGAGGGCTGAACATCTTCTCCTCACACATTCTTGACAGATCGGAGAACATAGAGAAACATCCGTGTTTCACACATGTTTTCCAAACTTTTAACTTCGCTTTGAACGCATCAATTTTGTCAAATGCCTTCAATATTGAAACCATCCTTTCTTCTCACAGGAAATATCTGCTAGGTAGGCCAGCTTCATCACCCAGCTTTCATCTTTGAAAAGTTCAGCACACTGCTTTTTCTGCTTTTCCATAAGCAACACTTCTTGCTCTTTTCATAACTAACGCCAGGGGGGGTTGACTTAATGCCAGGGAGGGTTGACTTAATGCCAGGGAGGTTGACTTAACGCCAGGGGGGTTGACTTAACGCCAGGGGGGTTGACTTAACGCCAGGGGGGTTGACTTAACGCCAGGGGGGTTGACCTAACGCCAGGGGGGTTGACTTCACGCCAGGGGGGTTGACTTAACGCCAGGGGGGTTGACTTAACGCCAGGGGGGTTGACTTAACGCCAGGGGGGTTGACTTAACGCCAGGGGGGTTGACTTAACGCCAGGGGGGTTGACTTAACGCCAGGGGGGTTGACTTAACGCCAGGGGGGTTGACTTAACGCCAGGGGGGTTGACTTAACGCCAGGGGGGTTGACTTAACGCCAGGGGGGTTGACTTAACGCCAGGGGGGTTGACTTAACGCCAGGGGGGTTGACTTAACGCCAGGGGGGTTGACTTAACGCCAGGGGGGTTGACTTAACGCCAGGGGGGTGACTTAACACCAGGGGGGTTGACTTAACGCCAGGGGGGTTGACTTAACGCCAGGGGGGTTGACTTAACACCAGGGGGGTTGACTTAACACCAGGGGGGTTGACTTAACGCCAGGGGGGTTGACTTAACGCCAGGGGGGGTTGACTTAACACCAGGGGGGTTGACTCAGACTGTCACCCTTCCGAGGTCGGCAAATTGAGTACCAGCTCACTGGTAATTGGGGCACTGCATCAGCGGCACAAACACGCTTCCAGAGAAATGACGCAACCAGCAGCCACAGGCTGCATACAAAACAACAACAACAGGGCTAATGCACCATCTGTGCATAAACCCATAAAGTTAACCCATTCGAAGCCATGACTTTGAATATGGTCATCCAGTAGTTTTAAAATTGCTTCAGTAGTCGTGTTTGTTGGTATGGATGTAAAAGCATGAAACTCTTCTTTAAAGTCTTCGTCATGCTCGTAACGAACATAAACAAGGAGAACCGCCTGATTGGTGCCATCTAATGATTTGCGAAGTCACCTGCTGAAATTCGCAGTCACCTGCGACGTCACCTGCAAAATACTTTGCCGATATAATTTCACACAGAATCTGTTCCTCCACATCCGCTGACATTTACTGTGTCCTCTTAGCTACGGTGTCATTTGAGAGGGGAACTCGATGGATTTTCTTGACGGCTCCTTCATCCAGCAACTCTTGACAAATGCCTTTCACGCAGGGAGAATGAGCTCTTCAGCAATTGTGTTTGAGGCTTCTTTGCTTTTGGAATCCGAAGAGAAACTTTAAATGAGGCTTTGCAAGCAATGCCATTGACCTTTGATGACTCATTGATTCGAAACTTTCAAAATAGCGTCTTGGCTTCTCGTCGAGTTCATTTTGCTTTGTGCTCTGATGCTCGCTCGGTTTTGCAGGTTTCACTGGTTAATTAGACAGAACTTCACCACATGCCACAAATTGAGGTTTTAACATTTCCACTGTTGATTGGAATAAATACAAATGCGATGTATGATTGGTCATAATGAAAGGGCAACAGGCATGCATCATATTACACTAACTCCTCTCTCTTCAATCCCACTCCTCCCTCCAGGTCTTTAAAACAGCTGTTTAACACCATGTTTTATCTTCCCCCATCCAAAACCTTGATGTTTTCTGCCCCCGTCAATACGCCCCAAATCCACCTCTTTCAATGTCCGACTTCATTCCTGAAATTCCTCGTAGTGTCAATTTGTTTTATACCGTTTACCCCTTCCCTCCCTCTCCCTCCCCCCCCCATCCCCCAGGCCGCACCCTCCCACAGATCTCCCAATGTCCCTGTTCTCTCCTGTTGTGTGCTTCCCTCTCTCTCCCCATATTGTCTCCCCCTCCCTTTATTGTTTTGTGTCCGTTTGTTTTTTGTGTTTTATGTGCTAATGCGTGTTTAATGTGCTAGCTCTTACACGAGCCTCGATCTTGTATACAAAAAAATAATAACAAAAAAAAACTCGTTCAAAATATATGATTATATAACGTGTTTGATATAACACCTTTCCAAAACAAAAAGGGAAGGTTAAAATATATCTAAAAGTAATGACTCCTCTAACAAATTAGTTTGACATCCATGGAAATATTCCGAAAGGGGCACGCCCTGATGCGCTTTTCATGCGCAACCATCCCTACATCTTTCGTTGAATAATGGTTGTTCACTATTCATTCCTTTAAGCATTTACAATACGAGTGGATGTTGATTGTTTCCATGTACGAATTTGACCAGTGAAATATTGTGACACACACACACACACACACACACACACACACACACACACACACACACACACACACACACACACACACAGCAATAGTCTCGCATCACCTTTGGGACGAGACTATAACTATTACTGGGAAGGTAATGGCAAACCACTCAGTATAACCCATGCCAAGAAACTGCTTCGGCAGCAGCATCGCTCTGTAAAGGCTACGGTACATCTCGCGAAATCCTATCTCGCACAGACCGGCAAAGTGACTATAACCTTTAAATGGCTCTTATTGAGTAAAGCAGATTCAAGATAAGCATCTTTGGATTGCATATGCTCGGTTAACCCTCCTCGAAAACAAAAATGTTCCAAAGGTAACAACACACACGTGTGCGGAAGGAATGTAAAAAAGCACAAATTAAACCACAGGCAAGTTTGCATTCCATAGAATTACCTTCGCAGCCCATCCCATCATCAAGCACTATTCCTCGTTAATGAAGTTTTGCGAAAGCAGTTTTTAAATTAGTCGAGCCAATTAAGCAGGCGGATAGCCAGTTCGCTCCCAGTGGGAGTCGGGGCAGAGCTTCCCACCATCCGAGGTAGGCCTGCAATCATTTGATCATATATAATCAATGGCAGAAACTCTCCCAGGTGAGCCAAAGAGCACCACGTTCTCGTCGCAACAACAAGAAATTCTGAGCCGCCATGCCTTCCAGTGCAAAAGGGCAAAAGATCTCGTCGACCTTTGAGCTGTTTTAATATGACATTCACAATCTGGAAATCTGTAATGCCAATGCCAATGCCATGCAGTGCCAGCCAAACACATATTAGCAAAGGCAAAGAAAGCAACTGGAGAAACACCATCTACAATAGAATACGCAAAGGGGTCAACTTTGTGCACCTCACTCCTTCAACACGCCACTGTATGCACTTCCCTCTGTGGTGAAGCAAGCCTCATGATGACATTTTATGTTTGCATCGATGGTTAGAACTTTGTCCGACAATTCCAAAGTAAGGGAGAATCACCTGCTTGAAATCTAATTATTTCTCACAACTTCTAAAAGGTGCCAATAACATTGTCCGGGCCATTTGAAGATTTCTGTGTGGAATAAGCTAAGATTTAGTAATTTTTTCAGCTTTTTTTGTTTTGTTCCACTGTAAACCAAGGAAATACATATGTGGGTACGAAAACATTTTTTAATTTCAACAATTTTCTGGAAGAAATTGTGTATTATTTGAAGAAAAAAAAAAAGGTGTCAATATTTTGGGCCACAACAGCATATATACAGTCACGTGAAAAAGTAAGTACACCCCATGTAAAGTTTTGACTTTTTCAACATATTTCAACATACAGCTATTTGATCTTCATTTCAACAATATTGATAGATAAAGGTGATATGGTATGACAAATATAATGAAACATTTACATTTTGTAGTTCATTGTATAATTTAAATAAACATAAATGCAAATTTCGCATGTGGAAAAAGTAAGTACTTTATACACCAGGTACACCAGGCTTTATATATATATATATATATATAAATAAATAATAATATATATATATATCGATATAGATATTGTATATAAATTTTCTATGTAAATGTGTATGGTGTAGCACCAACTGGTGGTGGCGGCAGAGGGTATTGCATGTGTGAACTCAGGCTGGACAGCACTCTCCTGGCTCAAGAGCAGTTCGGCACCAGATTTGGCAAGCCAAAGTTTCCAGCATCGGGCGTACTGTGGACGACTGTGGCAGACTTGGTGGGACCTGACTCGTGGTTTGTGTTCAAACAAAATCGAAAATCCGAAATATTTTACAGAAATGCTATATTGGGCTACTGTAACAGAAACCAAGTATGATTTGATCAATATGACATTATTTTTCAAAGATGGGGCGTTTGATGCACCCTCGTGAACATAACAGGACATTTACCATACACATGCTCACGTGTGATGTGCCTTTCTTGTATAGAGTCGTATATATTATATATGCTGAAATATATTGTAACGGATTCGTCACTTCCGTTGTTGTGGTTTTCATCCACTGTAAACATTTTGGATTCCATGTACTATTATTGTTGTCGTTTAAGGGAAAAATAGATTACTATTTTCAAAAGGTAAAAAAGTTAATGTTTTAAATGAAACCGGAACCAGACGATGACGAAGAGGAAGAGGAGAAAAAAAAGGCGGAGCGAGTGAGTCGGAGAAGAAGCCAAGTTGCTTCGAGGTCTGGAGCGAACGTTGGCGAACGAGAGTCACGAGTGAACTTTGGGTTTCACAGGAAAGGGATTCCTGCGACAGAGTTGTTATCGCTGTGACAGATCAACCTGCGTGTCAGGTTTTGCAGTTGATTCCGAGGAGAATCATCGTAGTGCCGTTACGCCTCGAGAACGGGCCGTTGGCCATTTTGACTCGCGCGCTTTGCGCTTCGCTCAAGGTTTTTCACTTCGCTTTAACCATTGTCACCGCATTCAGACGTGAATCTGGTGTGTGTGTGTAACGTGGCTTTTGAGTGGGAAATCTGCGGTTCGCAGATTTGGAGCCGTGGAACTTCCATACCCGAGGGTGTGATTTCCCAGTCGCCTTGAGGGCACCTTTGCGCAGCTTTGGCAGCGGGACTGTGACTGTCACCCCAATGGGATTCTGGTCTCGATACGACATCGTACGGACGGTCACTGGAGTGGATCAACTTTGGCTTGAAGCCGGGAAAGAGACATTGGGAGTGTTCTTCTTTTCGCTCACTTGGAGCACAGTGAGTTATATTGTACGAACCTGATGGTACCATCGTAGGAAATATGTATTGGTTGTACAATTGATTACTATTGTTGTTGAACTGTTATTCTTGTGTGATTTTAATACAATACTTGTTTGTTGGTAATAATTGGTGTGGTTTCACCATTGATCTTTGACATACAGAATAACACATCTTTCTGCCGTGACTCCTCTCGGGGTTCGGAGGTACACCGTGACCGGGGTTTGGGGAGGAGCACGTAACTATATATATATATATATATATATATATATATATATATATATATATATATATATATATATATATGGACGACTCCTCAGTACCATCCCAACACACACCACTGTGTGTGCTACGGAATGAGGTGTTTTTACGGTGGCAGGAGTGCAAATCCTACCACCAACCTCCTTGAGAGAGGACCCAATACCCTGGTACTCATTTCGCCGACCTCGGAAGGATGACAGGCTGAGTCAACCCCACCTGATATTAATTCAACAGCTGAACGGGATTCGAACTCAGGACCTTAGAATCACAAGCCCACCACCCTAACCATTAGGCCAACACCAAGTATATAGAGTAGTAAATGGCTGTATTTAATTTGGAAATTCCATGTGATAACTTCTTCAATGACCGTTCATTGAAATATATCCAGATAAGAGGCATCTATCAAGAGTTATGCCGCACTGAGAATGCAAATAATTACATACACATCATCACACAAAGTCATGAAAACAGACTTCCTATTTAAAATAAATAAATCAATAAATAAACCCAACAAAGCCAGTCTCTCTCAAAAAAAGTATTAAAACTGATACCCAGCATGCATCAGATTAACCCAAATCGTTCGGAAAATATGGTGATTGGCATAAGAACCTTTCCAAAATGAATGGTGAAGGTTAAAAGATATCTAAAACTAATGATTCATATGACAAGTATGTTTGACATGACATCCATTGACATATTTCAAGGGGTACATCTCATTTACTTACAGTAAATGCAAAATACTTTATATACACGTTGTTACCTCAAGAAACGGTTATGTTTTCACCCGTCTGTCTGTCTGTGTGCAAGATATCTCAAAAGGTTATGGATGGATTTGGACAAATTTTGGCGAATAGGTTGGGTGTGGACAAGGCCAATTAATTCGATTTTGGTGAAGATCCCGATCTGAATACGAGAATTTTTTTTCAATTTTTAAGTGATTCTTCACCATTGAGAGATGGGGCCAAAAATGATAATTATGTAGCATGATATTTCAAAAAGTTGTGGATGAGTTGGTTTGGTGACAAGTACAAGCCGATTTGAATTTTGGTTCAGGTCCTGATGCAGATCCGGCCTATCAGTGGGATACATAGCATAAACTGTATAGCCTAGCGGAGGTATGCGCTCTACCAAGTACAGTTCTAATTTTTGCCTGATTACATGAGTTCAACCATTTGCCTCCCCAAAAATATCCTCATTAAAAAGAAAATTCCAAAAAACATGACTTTGTTGATATAAAATGCATTTATTTGAATGTTCTAAATGCACAGCAAATACATCAAAATAGCTCTTTCATAAAAACTTCCAAGATATTAATACTTCAGAATATTTTGTGCATTTCATCGATATCTCTGAAAAAAAACACCAACCCCAAAACTAACTGCATCCCATATGCTCTTGCACGAATTGACTTCCAAACTCCGCATCTCTACACCTAATGACACTGCCCAAACTCATGTCGGTGTGCCTGGCGTTTCAAACCAGGCCATTTTCTGAGACATGATCATCAATCTCAAAATAACTCCCACAAAGTATGTGGCATAATATATTATAACACATTTATTCCTCTTTTGGGTCATTTAAGTGCACTGATAACATGGTTAAACCAAAAAAACACCAAAAAAAACCCGCATTCATTTAAAAACTTCTTCGTGATCCCAAAACAGCCATGAAAATACAGGCCGAAGCCTGTGTTAAAATACAGAGCAGACCGTGGGAGATCTCGCGAGATCTTGGAGACGGCGGCAGGGATTTTCGAAGCTCCACACGGTCTCCACGTTTTTCGAAGTTAAGTCTGTTCACAATTGTATTTTGTCGAAACTGTATTTATCTTTCGGTGTGTGAAGTTATTGTGTGCAACTTTGGTTGTTTCTCGGTGTTTATCTTTCATAAATTGATCGTCTGTTTGCCGTGTCGCGAGCAAGGCCTTGTACAGTGTGCACTGTACAACCTTGAGGCTTTGTTTTTCTCTCAGTGGTCCGTCGTTTGTGATCCAATAACTTTCGTTCTCTGTATTCCCAGACTTTTCACCCATAGCCTACTTCCTTGTGTAAATCTCAACTCAAAAAAAAAAAAAAAAAAAAAAAAACATTTCCTTCTCTGTTCTCATTCGTTTATTCATTCTTATTCGTTCGTTCGTTCTTCGACCACGTGTTTCTCCCCCATTTCCCCAGATAGTTTTCACTCATTAACCTTCAATGTTTACACTTTCCCCTCAAGTTATGTATTCCGTCATATTTTATAACACCTTTTTCTTCTTCTTCTTTAAAAGGCTGCTTTCGACTTGCTCACCAAATCAATTCATCCCAAAAAAAAAAAAAAAAATATCCATCTCCTATAGTGCCTTTGTTCTACATTCCCTAAACTCTCCTGCACTCCATCCTCCATCCAGCGTCCTTAAACGTATTTTTAACTCGAAGGTCACAAGAAACTCATTTTGCAATAAATGTTCGTTTCCCATAAATCGTACACTTTCAAAAATCCAATCTCACCCCTCCCCTCCAAATCTTCCCCATAACCCCTCCCCTCCAAATCTTCCCCATCACCCCTCCCCTCCAAATCTTCCCCATCACCCATCCCTTTCAAATCTCCCCCCTTGCCCCCTCCCTCCTAAACTACTCCCTCACCCCTCCCCGCCAAGACGCCCCCTCGCCCCTCCCCTCCTAGACTCCTGCCTCACCCCTCCCCTCCAAATCTCCCCCATATCCCATCCCTTTCAAATCCCTCCCCTTGTCCCTTCCCTCCCAAACTCCCCCCTCACCCCTCCCCTTCAAATCTCCCCACCCTCATTGCTTCTCAATTTCCCCCCGCTCACTCCCCCTCCTCAAAGCGTCCTCCCCGCTTCTTCCCCCTTCAAACTCTCACCTCCATCTCCCCCAACCTTCTGCCTCGCTCTTCCCCCTCCTCAAATAACACCTCATTGTGGCTCACCCAATCACCATCAAACCTTTTGTCCGCCCCATCCTTCCCTTTCTCCGAGCTATTCTGAAATCTCTGACACACGTTCAACAGCTCTCCCTACCTCTTCCACCTCTTCCACATCTTACCCTACCCCTCCTCCCCCCTGTTCTGTATCTGATGCTCCCCCTTCCTCTTCATTAACGGTATGGACCTCAAACATCCGGGGCCTTCGTTCAAACTTAACTGATCTCTCCATACAGGTTGCTTCTGTCAAACCAGACGTGATCTGCTTAACAGAAACTTTCCTCCTTTATGATGTCTCTGATTCCATAGTATCTCTCCCGGGCTACTCCCTCCTCCGGTATGATAGACCTGAGCCTCGTCCTGGAGGCGGGGTTGCTATCTTTATCAAAAACTCTCTTCCTCACTCGCCCTGCACTGCACTCTCTCCACCTCACCCCCAGGAATACCTCTGGCTACGGCTTCCCCTTCGCTCCCACCTCTTGTTCATATGTGTGTTGTACCGTCCACCAAACAGTGATGACTCCATCTACATCTCGCTGTCTGATGATATGGACCAACTTCTATCTACTCATCCCAACTCTCTCTTCCTCATATGTGGTGATTTCAACTGTCATCATGCCAGTTGGCTGGGTGTGGGTACCTCTCTCACCAGCCATGGCTCCTCAGCAAAGGACTTCTGCGACTCACTGGGACTGACACAATCTGTCAATTTCCCGACCCGGATCTCAGTCAACGGAACATCTTCTCTTCTGGACTTGGTTATGACTAACTTCCCTGAAAATGTCTGCTGCTCTTCTTCTGCTCCGATCGGATCATCTGATCATGTCCTTGTTAAAGTGGACATCTCTCTGACCATCCTCAGGGAGCCTGCTCAGCGTCGACGAGTCTGGCATTTCACTCAGGCCAACTGGCACGGTCTTCAAGCAGCCATCAATCATCTGGACTGGTCTCCCATCTCTACCACCTCTGACATCAACTCATCCTGGGAATTCTTCCAAAGTAAATTGCTCTCTCTCATGCACAGATTTATCCCATCTCGTCTTCAGTTGTCATACCCTTCCTCCCGTCCATGGTACACGGAATCTTGTGGTGAGGCTGTTGCCCAGAAACAACTTGCCTTCGTCTCCTGGAAAGCAAATCCAACGGAAGGAAATCTCATTTCCTTTCACAAAGCCCGAAACAAGTGTGTGTCCACCCTCAGGAGAGCCAGGAAACAATATCTCTCCGTTCTCAAGACCGAACTCTCTTATCTGTCTCCCTCTTCCAAATCCTGGTGGCGTCTGGTCAAATCCGTTTCTGGTGTTTGTTCCCCCTCCATCCCCTCCCTTACCTCAAACGGCTCCACAGCTGACTCCGCACGTGAAAAAGCTGAATGCCTCAACTCTGTGTTTGCCTCTAAATCTTGTGTCCCAAACCCATCCCTCTCTGTACCCACCGTACCCAGTCGTACCCTGCTGCTCCTGGACTCCGTGTCCTTTCCTCCTGACAAGGTGGAAAAGTTTCTGTCAACCCTCGACTCTGATTCTGCAACTGGACCCGACGGCATCAGCCCACGGGTCCTAAAATCCTGCTCTGCTGCTCTATCTCACCCTCTCTCTGTTCTCTTCACCCTCTCTTTTGCTCAAGGTCAACTGCCATCTGCTTGGAAATCAGCCAACATCACCGCTTTGCACAAAAAAGGTGCAAAAACAGATCCTAGCAACTACAGACCAATCAGCCTTCTCCCAATTATCAGCAAAGTCATGGAATCCATCATTGCTTCTGATATGAAATCTTTCCTCTTCTCCAATGGCTTGATCTCTGATCATCAATTTGGTTTCAGACCAGGTCACTCTACTCTGGACATGCTGCTTCTGCTGTCTCAACAATGGATGGAGGTCCTCAATGCCAAACAGGAAATTAGAGCTGTCTCCCTCGACATATCACGTGCCTTCGACACGGTCTGGCACCCCGCTCTGCTCACCAAACTCTCCTCCTTTGGTATCCATGGAAATCTCCACGCATGGCTGGCGGACTTCCTCTCTAGTCGTCGTCAACGTGTGGCCCTGAATGGGTTTCTCTCATCTCCTCTTCCTGTTCAGGCTGGAGTTCCCCAAGGCAGTGTTCTGGGTCCCGTGCTTTTTCTGGTCTTCATCAATGATCTCTCTGACTCTCTCGAAAATCCTCTCTATCTCTTTGCTGATGACTCCACTCTCTGCCGCTCCATTCCTCTTCCCTCAGATCGGCAGTCTGCTGCCTCCTCACTCTCTGAAGACCTGGACAAAATCACAGACTGGTCAAACAAGTGGAACATGTCTTTCAATCCTGACAAATCTCACACTCTTACTATGTCTCTCCGAAAAGATCGACTGGACAACCCTCCCATCTACTTTCTCAACAATCCTCTCCAAGAAGTTCTGTCGCTCAAGATTTTGGGTCTCACTATCTGCCATGATCTTTCTTGGGAAAACCACATTTCCAAGCTGGCCTCCAAAGCCAGTCGCCGACTGGGCATCCTCCGTCGTGCGAAGTCCTTCCTCGGCACACCTGAGCTCCTCACCACATACAAGGCTTTCATCCGCAGCTCAATGGAATACTGTTCTCCCCTATGGGCCGGTGCTCCTGCCTCACACCTAGCTCGGCTTCACGCTGTTGAAACCAAAGCTTTCAGAATTATTGGAATCTCCCGCGATGAAGCTATCTCTGAGGGCCTTTCACTCACTCACCGCAGGCAGGTAGGTGGTCTTTCTGTCTTCTACCGACTCCTCTCCGGCCTTGCACCCCCAGCTCTCTCTGTGCTCTGTCCCCCAAATATTCCTACAGGTCGCACAAGATCTGCCAGCAACCCTCTGATGGTTAAACTGCCGAAATCTCGGCTCTCCGCTCACCTTCACTCTTTCATTCCTCTTTTCTCCCGCCTCTGGAACAAACTCCCTCACTCCCTTCAATCCCACTCCTCCCTCCAGGTCTTTAAAACAGCTGTTCACCACCATCTCTTATCTTACCCCATCCAAAACCTTGATCTTTTCTACCCCCGCTAATTCACCCCAGATCCACCTTGTTTGAAATTCCAACTTCTTTCCTGGAAGTCCTGGCAGTGTCCATATGTTTTATACCTCTCCCACTGCCCCCTTCCCACGCCCACCCCCCCAAAGCCCTCGCCCTCTCTCAGATCTCTCGATGTCTCCATGTCTCTCGGTCCCTGCTCTCAAATGTTGTGTTTGTGTCCTTCCCCCTCTCTCCCCATCTTGTCTACCGCTCCCTATGTTATATGTTTTATGTGTCGGTTTGTCTTTCTGTGTGTTCATGTGATTAATGTTCGCTCTTTCACGAGCCTCGATATTGTATACAAAAAAAAAAAAAAAAAAAAAAAAAAAAAAAAAAAAAAGACGACGTTTCATTCAAGAATAAAACTAGAATTAAGTCAATGGTGCACCATCGCAAGTTCACATGCTTCCCACCGACAGCAAAGGTGAAAGATGGCAAAAAGTTCACCAGGAATACCCCAATATCAAATTTGGGTGAATATTTTTTCCGTTTTCCGTGTGACCCCAAGTCCTCACCATTGGGGCATGAACTGGAGGTCAAATACAAAAATAAATCGTTACATAATTCATGCATCCCCAAATGTTCGATGGCATATACAAAGTTTAATTAAAATAATGTTAAAAAATGTGCCTGTAATTTGCCCCAAGGGGTGGGGCCAAAATTTGACCTTACTCTTGCACACCTTCGTGGCATGTGGTGATCATAACCACAAAGTTTGGTGAATTTCTGCCCAACTGTTTAGGAGATAGCGTGATGGACAGACGGACGGACAGAAAGACAGACAGACAGAGCCGATTACAATATCCCCCAGATGTTTTTCTAAAAGCGTGGGAATAAAAATAACGGGGAGAGCAAGAAACATGAGGCACCATCTGTTAATCAGCAGTTGCTTCGGTTACGGATATGCGGAGTACAATCGAGGCCAAATGTGCTGGAAAACATCGACAAAGGTACGTTAAGCGTAATTGGCAAATTTCTAGGCCACGCGCAGTGGCCTTGTAAAACAAAAAGCCTGTACCGCCGACATACCTCCGTAAACGTTACATTGTTTTTTGTGTCTGGGAAACGTTTGCATCATCGACTTGACGTGAACCTGAATTCAAGTTTTTCGATCCATTGCGAAAAGTCCGGGAATAATAAATAGTCCGTGGGCTGAGTAGGGTTTACATGCACCCCCCCCCCCCCCAACTTAACTTCCTGGGTATGTCCATGTACCCCCCACCCTAGGGGTTAGGAAAAACCATGTTAACAGAAAAAAAACTCATTCCCAAGGTACCTCCCATGCATATTTTGATGTTATCCCCCCTGTGTCAGTGATTTCCGAAAATTAGGGGTAGGCGAAATTCAAATGGCCATAATGTTTTACCTCGTCATCCTATGGTTGCATATGACCCCTCAAAATGTTTGTCCTGGGACACTCTTTACAATGATATGTGTTATATGCAAATGAGGTCACTAATGAGGTCACCAGAGGTCAAACTATGAGGGAATGAGTTTTTTTTCTGTTAACATGGTTTTTCCTAACCCCTATGGTGGGGGGTACATGGACATACCCGGGAAGTTAAGTTGTGGGGGGGGGGGGGGGTGCATGTAAACCCTACTCAGCCCACGGACTAAAAAGGAAAGTGTATAGAACGGCGACGACGGCACAAAGGAATAATTATTGCACCAATGTAACAGCATGGCTCGATTACTCTCCCTCCGTGTCGAGCTCTGTGCATTCACTGATGTGTAATCAAGCAGGTATCGCATCGACTCATTGTCCCCCGTCGCACAGCGGAGCGAAAGGGGGACTACTGTTTTCCCCTCCGTCCGTGTGTACGTCCGTCTGTGTGTGCGTGCGGACATGCATGCGTGCGTGCGTAAGCGAAGGACCGAATTCTAATTTGGTGTGTGGGTGCAACCCACTTCAAAATCCAAGATGGCTGGGGCCATGTACGTCTGAACCTTGTGAGCGGAATATCTTGAAAAATAAACGAACTACTAACTTCTAATCTGGTGTGTGGGTGTATCTACGCATAAGGGAGAACGCTATTGAAAATTGGGTCGCCACGTCAAAATCCAAGATGGCCGCCTTGCGTCTTCCACTTTGTCAACTCACATCACTTCACCGACGGGGGACTTAGGCGTAACGCTTGTTATGCATTGCTTTAAAAACAACAACAAAAAATATCCGAGGTACCAATATTGTGTGCAATCCCCGGAAGCCTCCCCACTTACGACAAACTGTTCAGGTAGGAGATCAAACCTAGGCAGCCCAAGTCAAGTCACCTGTGTAGTTAAGAATATTTACACGGGAATAAAAACAGCACTTGAACATTAACTAAAACCCAGAATGCAATGACAAATCCTTTTATTTATCTTTTATTTATTTCTATTTTCATTCGCTGCCAAGTGTATGAGGAAAACATGTCACTATTAAAGCAAGTGTAAACCTTCCAGAAATTAAAAATAAAAACCGCACGGGAAAACTACTTAAAATAGTCGAGACCTCTTACGAGAAGAAACTTCTCGAGGAACATTTCGGAATCGAGAACAGCAATGTGTGCCGACCGGCCAATGAGAGTGCTTGCCGTGTTGGGCAGAGCGTGCACCACATTGTATCGGGCAAGATTGCAAGTTGCGGAAGAGAGCACGGGGCACAGCAAACTGAGAATCATCTCTATGTACACGGCACCTGGTCGAAGGCAAGGGGAAGGTGGAGAGGGAGACACTTTTAGGAGGAGAGGAAGGGTTAGGGTTATGGTTGTTAGGGTTAGGGTTGTTAGGGTTATTAAGGTTAGGGTTAGGGTTAGTTGTTAGGGTTAGGGTTATTAGGGTTAGGGCAGGAGCAGTTTCAAAAGTTTATTTAGTTTTGGGCTGGTCAAATCAAAATCAGTTTAACATGCTTGTTAACCCCATAGCCAAAGCCTCGGCATTCGGTTGTGCTGCACAAGCTGTGTTTCGCCGCCGCCCCAAAAATCCGTCTGGATCAAGGCCTGCACATGCCTGTGCATCAGCGTACCTGCCGATTTGTCTTTCGCTGCCGTTTTGCACATTTCTATGCGTGCAGAGTGGAAAGGTACATATCTGTCCTGCGTGGATCCCACAAGTACCACATGCTTGAAATACTGCAGCCCTGAAAAGCCAGACACAAATACGGCCAACATTACAAAGTTTCAAAAGGACACTTTCAACAAAGAAAAACGTGATGTAAAGATGGCGAATGTGTGACAGAAATTTGGTTGTGGTTGAGACACGTACCAGGCTTTTGTGAGAGTTTGTATAGGAATGTTCTTCTTGGGTCAGGGTTATCACGAAGTGTGAGCTGCAATAAAGAACTCGACTTCTTCAACTTCTGCATGAACCACAGGCCTACACACATACAAAGGAAAACTCAGCATTTTCTTCTTTGTCACAGGGTGCAAGGTTCATGGAGGATCCTGTGTGTGTGTGTGTGTGTGTGTGTGTGTGTGTGTGTGTGTGTGTGTGTGTGTGTGTGTGTGTGTGTGTGTGTATGTACGTGTATATATATATATATATATATATATATATATATTTGTCTTATATATATATACGTATAGGTATATATATAGGAATATATATATATTTGTATCCAAAGTTGAGGCTCATGGAGGAGATATAATAGAGAATCGATCAGGAAGTAACAGAACAAAAGGAACAATAGAAAGAGGAGGGAAAACACAATTCCTGTTTCCTGTTTATATAAATAAATAAATAAATAAAAAGTATATATATATATATATTGGACTCAATAGAGCAGTGCGCTGTCACCACGAAAGTGATGGAGGCCCTTGGTTCAAGTCCCGTGTTGAGTCAGAGTTTTTCACACTGAGCCCCATGCAGGAATTTAATTCCTGTTTATAAAAATTGTAGATGAGTTAATCTCCAATGCACTTCTGCATATACTTGCGTACACATAGATATGCATACATAAACTTACGCTCACATCAGGGGTCTGCCTAGCAGGCATGTAAGACATCGGCCATTATAAAGCTCGCAGTGTGAAGTGTGGAAAATTCTGAGGAGATTTCGGCTGGCTCAATAGCGCAGTGGGCTCTCACCGCGAAAGTGATGGAGGCCCTTGGTTCGAGTCCCATGTTGAGTCAGAGTTTTTCACACTTAGCCCCGCACAGGAATTTAATTCCTGTTTATATATATATATATTTGTATCCAAAGTTGAGGCTCATGGAGGAGATAGAATAGAGAGTAGATCAGGATGTAACAGAACAAAAGGAACAATAGAAAGAGGAGGGAAAACACATCAACAGCAGGGATGACAAAATAGAGGGAGACTTGGACAAATCAGGAATGTGTTGAATAATGAGGGCATGTGGAGGATGCATGTGGTGGACAAGATGGATACAGCCCAAATTTTCAGGAAGGAGAGACTGTAAACCTGGAAGGTGGGGGGTGTGTGGGGACCTTAATGGGGGTAGGAAAGATCATGGATTTAGATAGGAGATTATCTGAGATGGTGGTAAAGAGCTATCTTGAAGACCTGATGGGAATAATGAGATTGAAGGGCATGTGAGGAGAGGGGCAGAGAGAGGGAGGGTGAGAACGGAAAGAGCCGAGGGAACAAGACCAGAAAGGAGGCAGTAGAAGACAGAGAGCAAGACAAGGACAAAATACATACAAGCAAGAGAAGGAAATGATGTCACAGCATTGCATGTTCACATGTAAAGCTGCTGTCACACCTTGACGTTTTAGCCAGCGTATGCCGACGTATGAAAAATTTGGCTACGTTAAGAGCACGCTGAAGCACGCTGGCATACGTCGTAGTACGCCGAGCTCGTCAACAAATTTCGTGCATGCACAAAATTTGTCGACGTATGCCAGCGTATGACTCACACCAGCACTCAATTTTGATACGTCGGCATACGCTGGCTAAATCGTCAAGGTGTGACAGGGCTTTAGAAAGAAAAATGGACAAATAAACATCACATGGATGTTGAATATGGGATACCAGCATCATGAGCAACAATGCTCAGATGAGAACACAAAATGGCTAACCCTGGTTATCCCCTTATAATGTAATTAGATATGTGGAACAGAAACAGGGGGCCATGACTGAAATTTTCACCATAGGTGCAACTCCACCTGTAGAATTTGTTAATGATAATTATGACGGTCACGTGGTATGGTCGCCATCTTGGAAAAACCGAAAAACTTTGCACCTCTATATCTCCAAAAGTGCTGCATAGAAAAAATTGACATGGCTCATTGTAAAGAACTCTCAATGAGGAATAAAATATCTTAATGATGATGTCATCAACCAGCATCAACTCCTGGTGTTGGGCTAGCGGCTAGGGTGCCGGCTTAGGATCCCAGGATCCTGGGTTCGAATCCCGGTCGATCGCTGAATTAACGCCAGGGGGGTTGACTCAGCCTGTCATCCTTCCGAGGTCGGCTAATTGAGTACCAGTTCACTGGTAATTCCCTGTTTGTCGCTAAAGGCGGCAAAAAGGGTTGGCGTCAGGAAGGGCATCCGGCCGTAAAACATTGCTTCAAAAAGGGGACCAAAAAACAACAACAACCACGGTTCCCGAAAAAGGCCAACCCCCGCTTTGCGGGGAAAAATGGCCTCTAAAGGTGTTTTTTTTAATGATGATGTCATCGGTGCCTCCATTATGACGTCAAAATATGACAAATACAAAACTTCATCTGATCAAGATGAAATTTATTGAGCGTCATCTCGGGATAAATTGGTGGAGAAAAATAATGATGACGTCATCGGTCACGTGGTTCGGCCACCACATTTGTTTTAACACAAAAGCCTTAAAAACAACTGAAAACACATCCTGACGAGGGTCAGAAATCTCTGATTGCTCTTTCTTGTTTATTATTTTTTCACAGTGATTCTTCACCATTGAGTGATAGAGCCAAAAACTATATGTAGCATGACATCACAAAAAAGTATATGTAGCATGACATCACAAAAAAGTTGTGAATGAATTATGACAAAACTTGGTGGATGAGTTGGGTAAGTGGCAAGAACAATTGCTGATGGGTAAGTTGGGTAAGTGGCAAGAACAATTGATGGGTAAGATGTTTCCCTCGCGGTCCCCCTGTGCTGTCTTTCCCTCATAGTCCCCCTGTGCTGTCTTTCCCTCGTGGTCCCCCTGTGCTGTCTTTCCCTCGCGGTCCCCCTGTACTGTCTTTCCCTCGTGGTCCCCCTGTGCTGTCTTTCCCTCGCGGTCCCCCTGTGCTGTCTTTCCCTCGTGGTCCCCCTGTGCTGTCTTTCCCTCACGGTCCCCCTGTGCTGTCTTTCCGTCACGGTCCCCCTGTGCTGTCTTTCCCTCGCGGTCCCCCTGTGCTGTCTTTCCCTCGCGGTCCCCCTGTACTGTCTTTCCCTCGTGGTCCCCCTGTGCTGTCTTTCCCTCGCGGTCCCCCTGTACTGTCTTTCCCTCGCGGTCCCCTTGTACTGTCTTTCCCTCGCGGTCCCCCTGTGCTGTCTTTCCCTCGCGGTCCCCCTGTGCTGTCTTTCCCTCGCGGTCCCCCTGTGCTGTCTTTCCCTCGCGGTCCCCCTGTGCTGTCTTTCCCTCGCGGTCCCCCTGTGCTGTCTTTCCCTCGCGGTCCCCCTGTGCTGTCTTTCCCTCGCGGTCCCCCTGTGCTGTCTTTCCCTCACGGTCCCCCTGTACTGTCTTTCCGTCGCGGTCCCCCTGTGCTGTCTTTCCCTCGCGGTCCCCCTGTGCTGTCTTTCCCTCGCGGTCCCCCTGTGCTGTCTTTCCGTCGCGGTCCCCCTGTGCTGTCTTTCCCTCGCGGTCCCCCTGTACTGTCTTTCCCTCGCGGTCCCCCTGTGCTGTCTTTCCCTCGCGGTCCCCCTGTACTGTCTTTCCCTCGCGGTCCCCCTGTGCTGTCTTTCCCTCGCGGTCCCCCTGTGCTGTCTTTCCCTCGCGGTCCCCCTGTGCTGTCTTTCCCTCGCGGTCCCCCTGTGCTGTCTTTCCCTCGCGGTCCCCCTGTGCTGTCTTTCCCTCGCGGTCCCCCTGTGCTGTCTTTCCCTCGCGGTCCCCCTGTGCTGTCTTTCCCTCGCGGTCCCCCTGTGCTGTCTTTCCCTCGCGGTCCCCCTGTGCTGTCTTTCCCTCGCGGTCCCCCTGTGCTGTCTTTCCCTCGCGGTCCCCCTGTGCTGTCTTTCCCTCGCGGTCCCCCTGTGCTGTCTTTCCCTCGCGGTCCCCCTGTGCTGTCTTTCCCTCGCGGTCCCCCTGTGCTGTCTTTCCCTCACGGTCCCCCTGTGCTGTCTTTCCCTCGCGGTCCCCCTGTGCTGTCTTTCCCTCGCGGTCCCCCTGTGCTGTCTTTCCCTCGTGGTCCCCCTGTGCTGTCTTTCCCTCGCGGTCCCCCTGTGCTGTCTTTCCCTCGTGGTCCCCCTGTGCTGTCTTTCCCTTGCGGTCCCCCTGTGCTGTCTTTCTCTCGCGGTCCCCCTGTGCTGTCTTTCCCTCGTGGTCCCCCTGTGCTGTCTTTCCCTCGTGGTCCCCCTGTGCTGTCTTTCCCTCGCGGTCCCCCGTGCTGTCTTTCCCTCGCGGTCCCCCTGTGCTGTCTTTCCCTCGCGGTCCCCCTGTGCTGTCTTTCCCTCGCGGTCCCCCTGTGCTGTCTTTCCCTCGCGGTCCCCCTGTGCTGTCTTTCCCTCGCGGTCCCCCTGTGCTGTCTTTCCCTCGCGGTCCCCCTGTGCTGTCTTTCCCTCGCGGTCCCCCTGCACTGTCTTTCCCTCGCGGTCCCCCTGTGCTGTCTTTCCCTCGTGGTCCCCCTGTGCTGTGTTTCCCTCGTGGTCCCCCTGTGCTGTGTTTCCCTCGTGGTCCCCCTGTGCTGTCTTTCCCTCGTGGTCCCCCTGTGCTGTCTTTCCCTCGCGGTCCCCCTGTGCTGTCTTTCTCTCGCGGTCCCCCTGTGCTGTCTTTCCCTCGCGGTCCCCCTGTGCTGTCTTTCCCTCGCGGTCCCCCTGCACTGTCTTTCCCTCGCGGTCCCCCTGTGCTGTCTTTCCCTCGTGGTCCCCCTGTGCTGTCTTTCCCTCGTGGTCCCCCTGTGCTGTCTTTCCCTCGTGGTCCCCCTGTGCTGTCTTTCCCTCGCGGTCCCCCTGTGCTGTCTTTCCCTCGCGGTCCCCCTGTGCTGTCTTTCCCTCGCGGTCCCCCTGCGCTGTCTTTCCCTCGCGGTCCCCCTGTGCTGTCTTTCCCTCGCGGTCCCCCTGTGCTGTCTTTCCCTCGCGGTCCCCCTGTGCTGTCTTTCCCTCGTGGTCCCCCTGTGCTGTCTTTCCCTCGCGGTCCCCCTGTGCTGTCTTTCCCTCGCGGTCCCCCTGTGCTGTCTTTCCCTCGCGGTCCCCCTGCGCTGTCTTTCCCTCGCGGTCCCCCTGTGCTGTCTTTCCCTCGTGGTCCCCCTGTGCTGTCTTTCCCTCGTGGTCCCCCTGTGCTGTCTTTCCCTCGTGGTCCCCCTGTGCTGTCTTTCCCTCCTGGTTGTCAGCTCTTTCACGAGCCTCGATTCAGTATACAAAAGTGGTAAGAACAATTGATTGTCTGAATCCATATCCGGCCTATCAGTGGATAGAAAACGTAAACTGTCCACAGCCTGGCGGAGGTATGTGCTCTACCTTTCCTATTTATCCATATTTGTGCACCAGATCTGTCCGTATTTTGGCTTCTCCATCCCCACGTTTATGATTTTATAATAAGCCATTTATTTTCTTACAAAGTCTTCCCGCATTTTTCATTCACTCTCAAACAACAACCAGTTCAGGCTTGCATCTGGGCGATCCTTGGGAGATTGTAATAGTTCATTCTGAATACATCGTTATTAAAATTGCACTTAGTTTTGGTCACTCAAGGGGTTTGTACAAACCCCCACCTCAGAGTGCCTGCATTATCTGGGCATCCGACGCGACAATATATTCAGCTAACAGCTGAACCAGACATGAGACAACTACAGAGTCACACTACGAAGTGAACCTCTCTTTCCTCCAGAAGAGTCAACTCAAGCCACAGATACTGTAAGTTCCTGCTGAGCACAACAATTACAAACAGTTACTTCCTCTTCCCTCTGACGAAAGAAGTCCCGATGACCTGTTCCCGAATTTATATTCCCTATGACCTGCCAATCTTTTGCTTTCCTCTCCTTTAAGGTCGTCATTTTCTTAGAGCTCCTGAGAACGACACGTAATGGTGTTTTTGAGTGCTGAGACGTTTACATAACGTCCTGAAAGAACTTATTGGCCACAATGTGGGTGGGGTGGGGGAGGAGGGGCGATCCCAAGTTTGAGAGAATCTTATTCAGACAGATATCAACGGCTCACAGGGCAGTTCAGAGGTAGTGTACCTGCTCATCTATGGAGCTTCCCATTCTGGATTTGATTCTAAATTTGAATATAAACTGTTATCTTGATGTTGAACAGGGCATGGCAGTGCACATCAGTGACTGTAGTCTTTCGGAAGTACGTTGAGTGTGGGTGTGCCATCTGCTATCATTCACTGGTTGGTGCAAAATATCCGATGGGGATTTTCAAAAAGATTAGGCCACTGTGTTCTGACAGCCTGACCAGATGCCAAATGTCTGCTCTCTGTAATCCAGGAACACTGCATCAGTGGCACAGCTCCGCCGCAGTTATTAATCAACGAGCTGGACAAACCCATAATTGAATCACGATCCAACATGCAATCGCTCACAGCAAATTGAGTACAACAGCATGAAAACTACGCCGAACTTGGTGTTCCACAGGCTTTGGCGAAATAAAACCCCACATTTGTGTTGGCATTGCACAAAAAAACAGAGAGTGCCATCAGTCCATTCAGGCCTTGAGCTTTGAATAGTTGTCTGGGTTTTTCTCAAAGAAAAAAAAAAAAGAGAAAGAAAATGCTGAGGTTTTGATGCTCAAAGGTCAAACGCCGTGTCTTCGTTTTTTGGGGGGGGGGTTTTTGTATACAAGATCGAGGCTCGTGTAAGAGCTGACATTGATCACAAAAAGAAAAACCGACACATAAAACATATGATAAAGGGACCGGGAGACAAGATGGAGAGCAGGGACATCGGGAGATCTGTGGGAGGGAGAGGGCTTGGGGGGAGGAGGCATGGGAAGGGGGTGGGGGAGAGAGGTTAAAAAAAACATTTCTACACAAATGCCAAATTTTCCTCCAATCTGCAGGAGAATAAAGCAATCTTTCCTGCTTCCGCAAAATCTCAAAAGATGTAAAGAACACCTATCGTACGAGATATGTCATCGTCTCATTGTACACTCAAGACGGGGAGGCGGGGGGTTACAAACGTGAATGCTCGTGACTGTTTGGACACAACATCACCGTTTGCAATTCCTTTGCCGTCGGCGTTCTGCCAACCGATCTTGCTGGCACCTGAGATGGTACAGCATTTAGGAGCACAACGCCACATAGCAGGGGATGTTAAGCCGAACGCAGCATTTTCTGGTGGCCTTAAAATGAATGGCATCGGACGCAGGGTTGTGCAATACACGTTGTCTGATGAAAATGTGCAAATGCAGAGGGATGACAACAATGCTGACTGCTCAAGTCATGCTGTTGACAAGATCGTGCTTGAAATCGCATTCGCCATCTTCCCATCTCCTTCAAAAATCGAATCTCCGAACGCCGCCTCGGCCACAAATCATCATTATGGAGTTTTATCGCACTCGGATTGCTTGCACACACACACACACACCATGGAGTGGTCAATGCGTAAACTTGTGAAATAGAGGCAGGAGTCATGGGAATTTAAAATTGCTCGTTTTTACATGGATTCCTCTTTTTAAAAAACTCATTAAGTCCATGTCTCGCATGGAGTATGCACAAGAGTCTCTCAGGGTGACGGTCGATAGAGAACAAATTTACGTGTCCATTTAAAAACCTTACATTAACTCAGATCAACATATGGTGGAGCAGCTTCAGACGATAGCACAGGTTCGACTTTACAAAGTGGGCAAACATTGTGACCGTTAAGCTAAACCTCAATTACTCAATAAAAGGCAAGGAAAGTGACCGCAAATTAAAAAAAAGAAGAAAATAACTGCACAAGGAAGTGTCCACTTGAAAAACAAAACACTTGCTCATAATTGCAATATGAATGAATGAATGAATGAATGAATGATCGTTTTAAGGCCATTTTCCCCCACTAGAGGGGGGGTTAGCCTTGCGGGCCCCATGACAATCATGGTTCCCTGTTTGAGGCAATGTTTTTATGGCCGGATGCCCTTCCTGACGCCAACCCTTGGTCACGCTCTTCGATGCGCAGGGATACGGTGTACCTATTCTGAATCGGGGTACACACCGGGATCATTCATCCCAGCAAGCTGGTACTCAATTTGCCGACCTCGGAAGGATGACAGGCTGAGTCAACCCCCCTGGCGTTAATTCAGCGATCGACCGGGATTCGAACCAAGGATCCTAGGATCCCAAGCCGGCACCCGAACCGCTAAGCCAATGCTGAACAATATTGCGGTAAAATGACCTGAACTTAAAGGGCGAACATCTTTTGAATGAACAGGTGCGCAAGCTTGTCCGATTGATTGGGGGAGTTAGGATTAGGTTTGGGAGTTGGCATTTTATATCCTCAGCTTACTGAAACCTGTCTGAAACCAATATGGTCCATCCAGATAAGAAACAAAAACACAACCGATGGGCATGCACAGCAAAACATTACAATGCTCAACAACGTTTAGAGACACCCTCCTCCTCCTCCCCCATCCTCCCCCCCCCCCTCCCCACTCCCACCTCACTCCACTACCCAACTTTGAAAGATTTATTTACCTCCATACTGTTAATATTTATTCAAAACTTGACTCCATAGCAACCAACATATCTCAGCACAGACCTTTTGCTTCAGTTGATAAAAATCCTGGTATAAATTCGGTATAAAAGAACGGTATAAATTCACGATCAACCTGGAACACTCCCCTAAGCAACATCCTCTTTTAATTCGATAGCATCAGTCCTCCTCGACACCTAACCATACCTCAAAAGCAACGCTCGTGGTTTGTTTGTTTGCGTCGGGGTATGTGCGGCTTGCGACGAACCTGTGTTCACGAGGGTGCTGTTGTTGTACATGGTGCCAAGGTGTGGTCCAGATAGCGACAGAAACGTGTGCAGCAGTGGCAGGAAACCCTGGAATCGCCGATGAGCCAGCACTGAACGAATGATTAAGTTTCCCAGGGAGTGACCGATAAAGCTGGCATTGGCAGAAGGAAGAAGAAGAAGAAAAAGAAAATAAGCCGAAATAAATAAAGGCCGAGCACTTTGATTAAAATTGTAAAAATGAAATTCAAAGAAAACCTCTGACAGTTTGTGGTTCTGTGCATTATGCCTGGAGGAGAAAACACCATTTCACATCATCCATTGTGTGGTAACCAAGTAAAAAAACTATCCAAGAATGGATAACTTGATTTGCAAGTCAAAAAGCGATATTGTCCAAGGATGAGGCTTAATTTGGGGAGCAAAAGGATTAGATATAGAAGAAAAAAAAACTATCTAACAATAAGTCATGATTTTTTTTTTGCGATTGTCTGGCATATACAACAACAACAACAACAACAACAACAACAACAACAGGCCTGGCATATAGTGGAGATAAATTTAGATTGTGGGAGGAAAAACCAGAAAAGGGAAAATGGTTGGGGGTCGGAGAAGGAGGGGTATGATGAGGACTCAGCTCAGCGCTTTAGTCTGCTGTAAACAAACCCGGGTCTGCAAATGAAATGCCCGAGAGCTGCGGGTTTAAATAATCTATATTTTCTGCACTGGCAGTTCCGACACCGTGGAAGGGGATTAAAACACGATTGGAAAATCTTCCTCGTCAGCTTCATTGTGCCAGAGTGCTGCACCAATATCAAATAGAAGGCCTTCAAAGTTTGGTCCAAACGACGGGCTTTGGCTGAATTTGGGCACAGTGGTGGCTTGTTAGTCCATGGGCCTCAATGTGGCCAAACTGAGGATCATGGACTAGCATCTAACAGGTTGTGGGTTCAAATCCAGAGGAAGGCAGCAGTATTAGAGATTTGGATTCTAAGCTTCAGCATGTAGAGTTAGTTTCAGGACTACCACCCTGCTGTTGGTTTGATAATAAAAACCCAGCTGGCTCATGAACGACCCACAGTGAAATAATCTGACTTCCCCTTCTGGTATCGTCTACAAGTGATGCCAATGCACTCGGTGTGGTCCATCGTCATTCCCTTCACTTGTTACATGTAATTCTGAAGAACTACGGCTGGTCTGATCATTCTGCTGTGATCAACATGAATGAACAAAATATAATCATTGTAGTAGTAATAATAATAACTAGAACTGCCACTTTAAAACTGCTGGCAGTGATGACCGGTTTACTCGCACCCACTTTTGATGCAACCCCACTGTTGATACAACCCCACTTTCATTGGACATGCTTTGACACAACCCCCTTGGATACAACCCCGACACACACACACACACACACACACACACACACACACACACACACACACACACACACACACACACACACACACACACACACACACACACACACACACACCCCTCCAAACACACACACACACACACACACACACACACCCACACATCCCTCCCCCCACACACACACACACACACATCCCTCCCCCCACACACACACACACATCCCTCCCCCCCCACACACACACACATCCCTCCCCCCCCACACACACACACATCCCCCCTACACACACACACACACACAAAGCCCCCCCCCCCCACCTACACACACACATCCCTCCACCCCCACACACACACACATCCCCCCTACACACACACACACACCCCACCCCCAACACACACACACACACACCCCACCCCCAACACACACACACACACACATATCCACACACACACACACAAACACGCGCACACCCCTCCCCCCACATGCACACACACACACACACACAACACACACACACATACACACACACACATCCCCCCTACCCCCACCTACACACACACATCCCTCCACCCCCACAAACACACACATCCCCCCTACACACACACACACATATCCACACACACACACACCCCACCCCCAACATACACACACACACATCCACACACACACACACACACACACAAACACGCGCACACCCCTCCCCCCACACGCACACACATATCCAGACAAGCGCGCATCCCCCTCCCCCCAACCCCAAGACACATCCCACACACACACCCCCATGCCCCCCCCCCCACACACACATCCCCACACACACACACATTCCCCCTACCCCCCACCCACATACACACACACAAACACATGCACACGTCCTCCCACCCCCACCCCCAACACACACACACACACACACATATATCCCCCCACCCCTAACACACACACATGCACACATCCCCCTCACCCCCAACACACACACACAAACACACACACACATATCCCCCACCCCTAACACACACACAAACACACACACACATCCCCCCACCCACCCCAACCCTACCACACATGCACACACACAAACACCCCCACACCCCTCCCCCCACACGAACACCCCTCCACACATACACCCCTCCACACACACACATATCCACCCGCCCCCTCACACCCACACACACATCCACACACGCACATCCACACACACAAACACGCACACATCTCCCCACCCCACTCCCAACACACACACACACACACACACACACACACACACACACACACACACACACACACACACACACACACACATATCCCCCCACCCCTAACACACACACATGCACACATCCCCCTCACCCCCAACACACACACACAAACACACACACATATCCCCCACCCCTAACACACACACAAACACATGCACACATCCCCCCACCCCCCCCAACCCTAACACACATGCACACACACAAACACCCCCACACCCCTCCCCCCACACGCACACCCCTCCAAACACACACACACACACACACACACACACACACACACATCCCTCCCCCCCTCCACACACACACACATCCCTCCCCCCACACACACACACACATCCCTCCACCCCCCCCACACACACACACACACACATCCCTCCACCCCAACACACACACACATCCCCCCTACACACACACACGCTTATTTTTCAAGATATGCAGGTTGCAAGGTCAGACATATATATGGTGGCGGCCATCTTGGATTTTGACGTGGCGACCCAATTTCCGATAGCGTTCTTCCTTGTGCCTAGATACACCCACACACCAAATTAGAAGTTGCTACTTCGCTTATTTTTCAAGATATGCAGGTTGCAAGGTCAGACATATATATGGTGGCGGCCATCTTGGATTTTGACGTGGCGACCCAATTTTCGATAGCGTTCTTCCTTGTGCCTAGATACACCCACACACCAAATTAGAAGTTGCTACTTCGCTTATTTTTCAAGATATGCAGGTTGCAAGGTCAGACATATATATGGTGGCGGCCATCTTGGATTTTGCCGTGGCGACCCAATTTTCAATAGCTGGCGCATGCGCAGATGGGTTGCACTGCGATGCCACTGAAAAGCGACTGAGAAAACCGCGCATGCGCAGATCGCGGACATGCTTCATTTCGATTTCTATCTTTATTTAATTTCCGAAAAGACGTCTGCATTCGAAAATCGCGTGATGACGTCACGACGTAAATGCATTTCTTCATATAACTTCAGATCGGCTGGATGGATTGTGACGAAATAAACGGCATCGTGTAGGGCATTTATTTGCGCAAATTTCAAGACCAATTACGACCATGACAGCCATTTCCTTCTCGCACAGCACCTTACGTAATATGTGGATGGATGTTTGCATATGCGCAAATGGGCCACTGTATTTTCGTGTATTACGTACGCGCCTTGATGGGCTTACTTTCAGTGAAATACGATCGAGTTAAAAATAGTCAGAATTTGAGCAAATCTGTTTCATTCGTTTGTTAATATGCCTCATCTATTGACAAATCTGCAATTATAATTTTTTTTGCGGTTCAAATGACCGTGGGAGATCGCGTTATCGTGAGCACGTTCTGGAAAGACAAAATGGTGTGTTTCTTCTTCTTTCAACAATAAAGACATAGCTTCGCGACCGTACATCCAATCATCTTGAAATTTTGCACACTTGTTCCACCCGATGAGAGCTACATTGCATTAAAAATTCAAGTCGATCCATGCAGTGGTTCAAGAGTTGCAAGCTTTTTAAAATTTAAACTTCCATTATTTATTGCGGCCAAACCATGTGACTTATCAAACGTCTCAAGTAACGATGAAACATCCCCCCATGAGGAACATTTGTGTAAAGTTTCCACTCGATATCTCCACAAATTATGGAGGTGATTCCATTTCTAGTTTGAAATTTTAAAACGTCATAACTCTGAAACCACGTGTCGGATGACGTCGTGCTCACTGACTTTTTTGTTCGTCATGGGTATGCGAATACGCATGCCAAGTTTGGGCTCGATCCGTTCAGCCGTTGCGGAGAAAAAGGGTTTTTTGTGTTTTTTCACGAAAAACAAGATGGCGGCCGAACCATGTGACGTATGACTTCGAAATTTTTTGCAATCTGAGTTTTTTTTAACTAAGCATCTGGGGAAAAAATCTCATTTTCGGGGGAGAAAAATTGTGTTTGACGAATTCTAACCTCTTAACGTTAGCATTTTTGATACACTCAATAGACATGTTTTTTGTTCCCATTGCAGAGTTCTTTAGAATGAGCCATTCCTCACATTTTTCCATTGAGCCGTTTCGGAGATACAGAGGGGCAAAGTTGAAGGTGTTTTACAAGATGGCGCCCATACCACGTGACCTATGACGTCATCATTAGCATTAAAAAATTATACGAGCCTAGCCGATCATTTGATGAAAATTTCCTGTCAATCCGACCAGCGGTTGCTGAGAAACTTAATTATGAAGTTTTCGGAGGTGCAAAATAGGGTGGAAGAATAATAATAAGAAAAACTCTAGCAGTAATAATAGGTTTCTCTCCATTTCATGGAGAGTAAACCTAATAATAAAAATAGAAGTAGTAAGAAAATAGGACAACGGGTCCTGAAGCTCACCTGGATCAGCAGCAACAGCCAAGGACATCATAAAATATGGCTGCGCTGCTGATGCAATGGCCCCTGTAGGTTAGGGCAGGAATTTCTTTTAGCGTTTTAGGCCTGATTTAAATTCCTCAATGAGCGGAGATTTGGATGTGGTCTACACCTTCGTTAGGCATCCACGGTAAAGCTTTTTTAAATTATTATTATTATTATTTTTTTGTATACAAGATCGAGGCTCGTGTAAGAGCTAACATTAATGACAAATCAAACAAACTGACAAAAGGCGAAATAAAGGGAGTTGGAGACAAGATGGGGAGAGAGGGGGAAGCACACAAGTACAACATTTGAGAGCAGGGACATCGGGAAATCTGTGGGAGGTGGAGGGCTTGGGGGGAGGAGGCGAGGGACGGGAGGTGGGGGGAGGGAGAGGTTAAAAAACAACAACACATGGACACAGCTAGGACTTCCAGGAAAGAAGTCGGTATTTCAGAAAAATGGATCTGGGGTGAATTAACGGGGGTAGAAAAGATCAAGGTTTTGGATGGGGGAAGATAAGAGATGGTGGTGAACAGTTGCTTTAAAGACCTGGAGGGAGGAGTGGGATTGAAGAGAGTGAGGGAATTTGTTCCAGAGGCGGGAGAAAACAGGAATGAAAGAGTGAAGGTGAGCAGAGTGTCTTGATTTTGGCAATTTCACCGGAAGAGGGCTGCTGGCAGATCTTGTGCGACCTGTAGGAATATTTGGGGGGCAGAGCCCAGAGAGAGCTGGGGGAGCTAGGCCAAAGAGGAACCGGTAGAAGACCTCACCTCCATCAGAACAAAGCTTTAACATTCACGTGGAACTATTTCACAGTTAGTATAGGCCAGGCATCTGGTTACGAACTGGTTGGTGTTAAGAAAATGGTACGGTGGTGTATCACGTGACTACCGTTGCCACAATCATTCCGTACCCTGTTCACACATACTCACTCTGCACTACCATTCCAAGGACCCATACGGATCGACTCCAGCGAAGTTTCAACAAACTGACCTGTCGACGTCCAGAAACACTTCAGCTCTCAAACTTCGGATTTACTCTGGTCTAAGGATTTTGCAAACATTTACTTTTGCATCGAACAAACATTTTCAAACGGAGCACCTCACCTCCATCAGAACATTTATATTGCATCAGATGTGGTAATAAATGTGAATCCTTTCACCCAGCATGCCGGCTCGAAGACAGAAGATTCCATTTGCATTTTTGCAACCCTTATACTGCAACCTTTTGTATACAAAAAAACTAAATAAATGCAACCCTTATACTGAAAATTTCTAAATAATGGACAGCAATGATACTCAAAATCCAACGACGCATTTTATAAATAGAAAAGCACTCGGTAGTGAAAACATCTCCATCAGGCTAACGATGCTTTGCAACCCACTGATAGGCCGGATCTGCATCCGTACCTTCACAACAATTCAATCGGCTTGTACATGTCACCTACCCAACCTGTCCACCACGTTTCATTGGATTCAGTCCATAACTTAAGATATTCTGCTTACAAACAGACAGACAGGGGTGAAAACATAACCTCCATCCACCTTAGTGCCGGACGTAGATATAACAACACCAAAGTCTGTGATTTCCAAATCTGAGATAACTCGGCAAACCGAATGGGTATCAAAAAAAAACTTAACATATGTAGCATTTTGCTCACAACTATAGTCGACCGGATGCTTCGACAATTGACCGTGCACGTGCTTGTAATTAAATGACTGAAGAGTATACAGACCAACAGTGACTTGCATGCTCACCTCAACCGTCGAACCGTGAGGTTGTACATGAGGACCTGTTGTAGAATTTCCTCCAGCAAATTCTCTGTCATAGTGTCAAAGTTGGCAAACGTGTCTGCCTGTAATCAGAAAAGAGAAAAACTTTAAAACAAATTCCCTTAATTTATCAGTATCTGCTGGATTATATTGTACTGAGCAAGTCAGTGCGGCTACTTGGAATACATAGATTTAACAAACAAAAGTGTATGCTCAAGTTTGCTTGTATGAGCTCATCTGTCTGCATGAGTGTGTATGATTTTCCGAAGCAGGTTTTTCACTTGGATTAGAGTAAAAGACAAAATAATTCTCGAGATTCTTTTCTCCCAACCGTGGAGCCATCTTCTGGGGACTGTTCCCTCCAGGGCTTCAAAAGCAGGCGGTGCACAACCACCTCATGTCATCCCTACCTACAATCTTTTCTACCCCCATTAAACCGACCTAACCAAACCCTATAACTTGAAGGTTACTGTATTTCCTTCAATCCTCTCAATGTTCATCAATCTCCTCGCTCATCCACAAATGCAGCCTCAATTATTCGGTCAGTTTCTTGCCTTTTTTAAGCAACTGTCACCTTACTCTTACATAAAAAACATTTTCAGAATAATGGGATAACATTTGGGTTTAGAAACATACAGCAGTATCTTGCTTCCTGCCTTTTGGATCAGATTTTTGTTTTAAGTTTTCTTACCTGCCATGGTTTAACGTCTCGACCTACTTTCTGCACCAGGAGCTTCATAGTGCTCTTATATGATATTGCCAAGTGTCACGCGTCACATGCCCATGGAAGCTTATGAGTTATCTTCTGTGTGACATGGTGATGAAACACAGCTATTGCGCAGAGCACACGACTGCAGGATTTGCGCACCAGAGATCAGACGTCTCTGAGACTTGCGGGAGGAAATTTCTTTTTGTTTGTCACTTGCCATGAACTTTGGCATCAATAGCAACGGTGAACTGATTCCACCTATATATTTTAAGTCTCTCTGGTTTGATTTATTGCTTGCTTTCTATGGTAATCTTGGTGTTTCTGACGTCATGGATAACAGTTTCTCCAACTCATTCAATGGGAACTGAAGGCACATAAACCAGATAAGAGTAAGGTATCTTCAAGCCAGACAAGTTGCAGGATTAGTGATCTGTTGGATTAACTCATAATAAGAACATGGGCAGTTCAGTCCACCTTTGTTCCTCTTTTATCTTGCCATAACCTAGCATTGATTATATCACCTACCCAAAAATGAACAGTCTTGCAAGCAAAGCTGCTACTCTATCGACGCCACTCAACATGATGGTGGCTGGAGGACCATATGCATGACAGAGCATCGAGCTGCACACATTGTGTCATGAAGCCTCCATGGAAAATATCCCATCTTGGTCAGGCTGTCACTCTGTCACAAGGGGTGGAAAATTCTCCTGAGCAGCCATGGAAATCAATTGTGTACCAGTGAGGGCAATGACTCGGTGGCACAATGGTTAGAGCGTCCGATCTGAGTCTGGGATGTCGGTCGGTCAAACCCCAACAGATTCATACCAAAGACTAAACGTGGTACGTGCTGCTTCCTTTCTTGACGCTCGGCATATAAAAAGGATAGGGCACAGACAAACAACCAACCATACGTTGGCAACCATTCATGGCCTCCCCCTGTATTGTAGTTCCTTGTAAGGAAACTCCTGTAATGCAACAATAAAAAACACCCCACCTCCGAGCCACTCACACTCACCAGGATGGCAGAGGCAAATCCGTTTTTGATCTTTTCCTTATTAAGAGTCAAATAATGCGTCTCAAGCTCCGAGAGTGACATTTATTTTTGCTAGCAATCTTCGATTCCTGATGGAGCTTGCACACGTTTCACATTCAGGACAAAGACATTATTAGACATCCATGTACATGGCTCAGAACGATAGACTTCACACAAATTACAAAGACATAAGAAGACAATGGACAAACATACATGACACATGGATTTTGAACCCTGGATTCCCTGGATCATTAGCCAGGGCGTGCAGACAGGAAGTGAAAGTCCAAAATATATTGCCGAACCACTTTTATTTTGACTTGCCCCTAAAATGTGGTTGGACCACTATGTGCCTCAAAATCGTGTTCTTGACGCGGTTGGCTTTGCTCCGTGGTATGAGGTTGCTACATCCAGTTAAGATTGCAATCAAACAAGGAAAAGTTCATTAATCTGAAAAGTTGTTGCAGAGACAACAAACTTGGACAGAAGCACTCAGCGATGAGTGGTTAAAACCACAAAAAGGAGCTCATTGCTGAACAAGGTTTGACCTGAGGGAGGTCGAATGAAAAAAGGGATACGTTAAATTCTGCAGACCAGAGGGATCTGCTTGATGTGTGCATGTTAAAATAAATAATTATAGGAGAGACCTATGCCTATGCTGGAAAGTCGAAAGTAACAGGTCGGACTACCTGTTGCCATATGAGCACTTGCCTGGTCATGCTGTGACCCCAGGAAAAAAACCCAAATGGAGGTATATTAAAATACACAATTTGGAGTCTGTTTGTCTGACTGTGATACGTTCAGTCGTTACTTATCCAATCACATCCAAACTTGCCAGGGGGACGAAGGGTCAAACGACGGAGGATGTACTGACTTACCTGGCCTCCCTACCCCTCCTGGCCTCCATACTATCTGGATTTTCGCCTTGGACAAACTCCGTGTTAAGGTGTATAAATAGCTCAGCGTGGCGTTTCATGGGGTAGAGTACCAACTGAAAGTCAAAATTATTATAACCACAAACTATTCTGTCAATTCTTTCCAACGTGTGATTATCTTTTTAAATAGTCGCTCCTGAAATAAATTTGTGGAAACGACATCCTGGAGGCATTCTATGTTTATCATGTTCCCCACAGACTAACAGATCCGAGCCGTCTCAACTTACTAGGCCTCTAGGTGTGGTGCTCAAATTTGTCTTTCCGCATGAATCATGTATCTCATTGCCTGTCCGATTTTTCTAGCCATAAGATTTTGTGGACTGTACATGGATCGTTTATAACATACATCTTGGGGGCTCATGCCATTTCTCCCAGCCATGGCTTCAAGTGTGACGTGCGATATGTCATTTCTGGCACCCTGACAGCTCAATTGTGAGCTTTATTTAAAACATACCCCCATTTGTAATGCCCACTCGCCTCTAAGCTGTCTAGCCTGGGTTTGAATCCCGTCCCAGCTATAAACTGTCATCCTTGTGTTACACAGGCAGGGTGATTACTCAGTGTGTAGGCCGTACCTCGGATGGGCATTAAAGTAAGTGTCCCATCTATCAGCACAAGGTGTTTGTACGTTAAATATCCCACAGTGTCATTCACGAAGGGTACGCGAGCTATCGCCGGGACCTTCAACAAATTCCAAATTCCTGCTCTAACCTTAGTCAAATGTGAGGCCTGGCTATCTGGTTTTGGCCAAGCTTCCCAAGGCTAACCCGAAATGTTTTTATGGTGCAACATTTGGAGTTCAAAATATCCCAAATTCAACCACCTGGCAGAAAATGTAACAGTCAGCAGGAATGTTGAGGGCAACAGCAACAGACGTCTGGGTTAAACTTCTGTACAAGTGTAAATTTTGGTAAAATACAGCATGAGCTAAACCTCCAGAAAGGAAGCTTGACAGATGCAATCGATGAACGTAAGGAGGATTATATTGGTCATATTATTCAGCATGATTGTTCAAGAAAAGAACCGTTAGGTGAGGTTCAAGGCAAGAGAGCTAGAGGTAGACCAATAAATCATTTGATGGTGAATATATAGTGGTGGACTGGACTGAGATGTGCGGAATGTTCGAGGCCAATGGTAAGAAGAATGACTTAGAGATCCATGTCAGCCAACTTCCTGGATGGAGATGATGACTGAACTGACCTTAAAGCTCTGCACTCTTAATCATACATACACATGTTATGCTTACTTATCCATCAATGACATCACCATGACATCACGTACTGTTTTTAAATTATATACTTACTATCCTTGGTAAAATGTGTATGGCCAGGCAAGGTAATGGCCCAAAGGCCTACTCTAGCAACAGATACCACAGCATTTTAACATCCAGAAACAAGCATAGCACACTCCAAGATGCTCTACCTCAGGACTGTTGGCACTGCCTGAGAATCATCAAATAACTTACAGGTGCGAAGCACCATCTCCCATACCACATTTGTCCCTTGTGTAACTATACTACGTGCCGCTCGCACAACATTATTTCCAATATTTTCTAAAGACAATCAGTCATCTCCATCAAATCAATTCCCACTCCCACAAATTGAGATACAACTCAACAGAAAGGAAATTTGGACAGTAATTTGGCCAGGGTTCTGGTAATAACTCGTCCACCAGCTGTGAGACACCGTGGGATATGTAACAACTAGTGCTCGCAAACGGGCCTTCCCACTCAACATCCTTTTGAGGGAAGGCACGTACACCGATGCCTCGCTCTGCATGCTAAACACCAGGGTGGCAGTTTATAGCTGGGTCGATATTCAAACGTAGGCTGGATAACTGGGGAGTCCATGCTATCTTACCTTTCAATACTTATCTACCATATAAAACACAGTGTCAGTTTGTGTGTTTGTACAGATGTCTGTCCCCCTTCATAAGGCTAGATTTTAAAGGCCAATCTTTTAACACGAATGTGCGTTCACTGCGGTCTATTTTTGAGGATAAAACAAACTTGAAAAACATTTTCCATAAAAGAGTAATTACGTCTCTTACATTGCAATTGTAGATGGTGGCTTGCAAACCGAGCCACAAGGGCGGTGTACAGAAGCGTTAAAAAAAAAAATACAAGATGCAGGGGAAGTTATTTCACTGCATGTGATGTGCAACGCACACAGAGTTAAAGAGTGTTCATATTCATCCGTATACCACCGTTTAGAGGCCATTTTTACGATCCGCCATTTACATATTACATAGGCCATTATTACATATTACATTACATTACATTACATATTACATATTACATTTACATATTACATTTACATATTACATTACATAGGCCATTTACATATTCATCCGTATGATGTATAATAAATAAAGAAGATGTAAGCACAGCTGACACTAGGCCAAGGCTTCAGACTTTGACACGTTCACGAGGCTGCACCCTGGAATAAACTGTTCCAACCCGTCATTTGTGACAGGCCTTTTACAAGTATACATGTAATTAGACTTGTGATATATATAATATATATTGAATGATCGTTTTTTAAAGGCCATTTTCCCCGCTGGAGCGGGGGTTAGCCTTGCGAGCCCCATGACAATCATGGTTCCCTGTTTGAGGCAATGTTTTTATGGCCGGATGCCCTTCCTGGCGCCAACCCTTAGTCGCCTCTTACGATGCGCAGGGATACGGTGTACCTATTCTAAACCGGGGTACACACCGGGAAAGGATATATATAATATGAAAATAATCTATGGCGAATGTGGTGCTTGCCAATGAAGGAAATGTCTTTTACCGTTATAACGACTCCCAAAACGAACTAATGCACACAAAGCCAACAGAAGAATGACAAAACAACCCAGAAAATCTTGATTTTAGATTTTGTAAAAAGATATCCAATAATAATCATCCATAACAAAACATAAATTTTCAAAATTTGCAACAATTTTGACAATTTGTTCCTTTTCTTCTCTCGCCTGTGGAATCAACTTCCCCAGCCTGTCTAGTCCCATTCTTCCCTCCAGAGGGAGAGTTGGGCTCCTCTGTCGATCATACAGTCAACGTGGTAGCAGTTAAGGTAGTCCTCTGCACGATTGCAAATCACGGCAAATGGCGCTGTCGGCTTTAGCAATAAGTGTCCTCAATCTTGTTGGCGGATCGCAAACTAATTACACCACCGCTCCTGCTTTTCAATCTTGTTTAAAACTCCGTTAGCGGAAAATACTTGATAAATTCACCAACAAGAACAGGGAAGTCGACTTCTTCATGCAATGACCTTTGAACACCATCATCATGTTACTTTTGCTGGTTTTGGCAGGACAGAAGAATGGCCTAGTCTAGACTCAGAACATTCGGACGTAGTTTGGAAATTGTACAACGTTCCCTGCTGTGCGAAGCAGTGGGATTTCTATTCACCTGCCTGAAAGTGAACCGGAATCCTGATCTCCATAATTCATGTCCGACATGCTGGCGAGTCCCGAAAGTGAAACAAATTTTTTTGGCCAACTCGAAGACACTTTGAAGCAGATGGAAGACCAGTTTGAAAACAGTTTCTTGCGAGCAGGGCCCTCCCTCGTCTCGTGTGGAATCAAATTAACCCGAATAAATTGGATACGGTCACGTTTTTCGAAAACATGGACCTTAAAGCATCATTTCCCAACAGGAGACCAAGGTGACTTGAATACCTTTGTTACACCAAAGAATAGTCACTAGGCAGAGTGGCAATGCTCCATCATTATGTTCCCTTGCCTTTTATACCCTTAATTCAAAAAATAACAAACACATTTGCTATCAGGTTTGTGAAGAACATCCACCTGTGTGTCACACAACCCACTTCCCCCCTCCACAGCTAGGATCTAACGTGGTCGAGAGGAGCCATAGTTCCACGTCCAGGCCCTTGCGTCACAATCAGGGTCTCATCATGACCTACCTGATAGGTGGATATGATGTGTTGCTTGTCCGTTCCAAAATCTTTAAGCATAAATCTCTCTGCAATTCCTTTCAATTACGCAACACCTTGGCAGGTAATTATGATAGAGATAAACCTTAACATCCCACTTTGTTTTGCAATTAAATCGTGTTGCACGAGGCAAGACCAATGTTGGAGTGTGGGGTGTAAAAGGAGGAAGGAGGAGGGGAAGAACCGTGAGATGGAAGCACTTACCGAACATGACATAATGGTAATATAAACGCATCTGATAAATATAAACAAGAAGCTGCAAGGCTGATTAACATGGAAGGATAAAATAACTGCTCCACAGGCAATCACGGCAGAGTTTGAGCTTGTACTCAGCCTCGGCCTATTATTTGAGCAAATGAGATGCCAGAAAAAAACTAATTAAGCTCATAATAAATGAAGCCACAGAACAAGCTCATTACCTATGCTGTAAGGAATCAATAACTTGATTACTTTGAGCTGCTATGTAACACTCCCCCCTTCTTCCATCACCATGGCCTTTCAACAAAATCAGACAATTTCACCTTGCAAATTGGACCATTAATGTCCAATTAGAAGAATCAGTGGGAGTTTTATGGCATCAAATTATGCAACGAGTTCAAAAAATCAATACTTCATCTGATTGGAAAAATAAACAAGCAAAAGGAGCCATATAATGAAGCTTATTTGTTGTACGTTTTTGCGAGGCAAACATAGGGGAGGGGGGCAGCATTTAATAAGCACGCTCCTGGTGAGAAAAAAAGACGGTGACATTACTTTGAGGCCAAAGTTACTGCAAGCGACCAAAGTCAGACACACCAGTCGAGTTGGAGAAATATATCGCAAAACATTGCAACTAAAAGCAGGTCGTTTCTCGTCATGGAAAACAATGAATAGGTGGCACATTCGAAACCGCACCTGTTCCAGATGGGACGAGGAAGGATGTTGTAATCGGTCTTTGTGTCAGCGAGTGCAAGTCCACACGCAGATCTACTTTACATTACAATAGATTGTTCATTCTCAGATCTAATATGATATAGCCTGGGGGAACTCTGCAGTTCTTCTTATAGTTTCCAATCATACTCCAAATATTATGTGAATAATTTCCTCCACTTCAGCAGGCTCTGGACTGCATTATGTTCACCTAGGCCCCTAGGGGGTGCCTTTTACCATCGACCTATATTGAGTGCTCTATTCTGCTTGCTGTGATCTGACTCTGATGCATGGAGGGGCAATGTCGGAAAGGATGTACAGGCTATTGACATTCGCATGGTTTTCGGCAGACTGTAATGCATTGGCAGCCATCATTCAGTGCAGGGTCTAGTTTCCTAGCATGGGACGATCTTTCCCAAACTAGACAAGCATATTCTGCTGTACTGTAGCTCCAAGGGTGGAGGGATGGGAGCCCCATCTCTAGTTAACAAGCTTTTTGAGGATATTGTTGCGAGTGTTCACTTTAGCCTTTGACTTCTCCACATGCACCTAATAAGACAAGTTAGGGTCCAATGTCACTTCCAGGTAAACTGCGTTGTAGCATTGGGTTGGTGGTGCCCCATGCCAAATTATGATCAGTTTCCTGTTGGCATCATGGTTCTGCAAGTGATGAAGGTTTGACTTGTGTCTTGGTCGGGTTAACATGAAGCTGGTTCACCTTGTTGTACGAGGACAGCCAAGACAGAGCGGCTGTGAGGTGACCTTTGATTTCCTCAATCCTCAGCCTGGCCAGCTATGGCAAGGTTTTCAGTGTACAAAAAGTTTTGGTCCAAGGATATATCAGCTGGTCATTCGTGTAGATGTTGAACAGCTGCGGAGCTAGTATGCTGTCCTGTATTCGGCCAACCCTCTGTTTGGCTCTGTCTTCGGTCAAGGTTGATATAGCATCTCCTGTTCTGAAGAAATGATTCCAAAATCCTCATCAGGTTCCCTTGGCATCTGGAAGACTTTAGCTAACAAACATGGCCTCTAAACGGTGGTTGTCAGTGATTAATTGCATCAAAAACTGCTTTTAGGTTGGCGAACACAACTCCAGTTGCCAAACTTCTCTGAAAACAATCCTCTATGTTGTGTTGGGTGAGGTTCAGTACCTGACTAGTACAAGACTTGCCTTGTCAGAAACCAGCCTCGTCTGGAATGAGATGTTCTTCCACTGGAGGTGTCCAACCATTGAGGATCATGCGTCCAGAGCTTATAGAAGTGGCACATTTGGGATTGTAGGCTCCTTTCCAGGTTCGAGAAGTGCCACAACAGATGCTTCACATCACATCTTTGGAATCCTGAGGGAAGATGAAGAGTTGTTGAAGAGTTGCAGCCACCATTCAAGGGTGTAGAGACAAAAGTGCTTGATCTGCTTGGTACAAATGTCCAGTTGCCTTCCCGATCTTCAAGGCGTTAATTACCTTGTTTAGCTCAGCTGGTGAACTCTAGCTCTGTTGGTTTAGCTCAGCTCAGTCGGTCACAAAATTATGACTGTATTTGTCGCTCTTCAACAACATGTTCGGCTGGCTTGTTAGAGTCCTACTAATCTCTAGGTCTGAGATGGTAGCCTACTTCATCTACAGTAACGTGTCGTGTATCTTGGCTTCATGGGGGCCGTAACAGTTTTCTGATAGTTGTTCATGCTTTTTAGTCCCCGACTTGTTTAACCAGAGGGGGGCTATAGGTTTGCTCTCTGTCTGTCTGTCTGTCTGTCTGTCTGTCGCACCTGTGGTTTTTCAGACTTTTTTTTCCATACCCTTTAACATACTCAACTAAAACATGGTACATGGCTTTATTATGACAAGTTACAGAACAAGTTCGAGTTTCAGGGTGTTTCGTCAATTTTTCAGTTGTGCCCTTTTTGGACTTTGAAAATATCACATAATCAGGAGACATGTATTGCAAAGCAATTCTCGCTCTTATGTTTCTCGGTCATGTCCACGTTTTATATGAGGGACTGCCATGACTTTCTCCATTCTTACTCCGATACTGCAGACATCAGCACTTCGCCAGCCAGGATGATTTCCTCGGCAAATGGATATTCCCTAAACATGATCTTGTATTCTTCTTGCTAATTTAATTGTATAGCTCAGGAGTTAGACATGGAATACAGAATTCTACGCAGCCACGCATAATATGTGCTTCTTCGACATTGCATTCACTATGTTAATAAACAGGTCGAAGTTATCATGAATTTGTTAAACTCTCCCAACTTCTGAATCCCTTCCATTTGCCCTCTTTACCTTGACCCTGGTGGAAGGATACTTTCTGGGTGTAATTGCAGAGTTCATCTGGATTGCTATGGGAGATGTTTTGAACGTGATGGATAAGGTCCATCACAGCTCTATTGTATAGGCCAGCGATGTTATTGTTGACAAAAGCAAGGTCAGGAGTGTAGCCTTTCCTCCAGTGACTGCTGTTGAAAAAACCTGGAAGTTTTGGGTCATGGATGAGTTCTTGGAGGTGTACATCTGCCCACTCTTTCACTTTTCTCCCCATCTTCTGAGGTGGTGTTGTAGCCCCACCAATATAATGACTGTTGAAATCTCTGATGATCACTCTACTCTCGCCATGGTTGAGATTGGATGCATTCAGTGAAGGAGGTCTTCTTGAGGAGGTTTAAATACTGAAGACATGAATACGACTCCAAGATCTATAAGCTCTGAGAGTCACAATCTCGATGTTGTCAGTCAGGCAGGAGGTATTGATGATGATGATGTCAGGCTAAGTAAATATGGCGTGTCCACACTACTCATGCTGTCATTGAAAGCCAAGCTTCATCCCAGTGATGTGAGTATGTAAGTTGCCAGTGCCCTAAGTGTTTCTTGCTAGCACATCATGTGGCAGCCATACTCTGTGGATGTTGGCAAGGACATCTTGTTTTCCCCTAGATAACCCATCAATATTGACAGACATGCTCAGTGCCGACCCTGGCAAGGGCCCCATAAGTTCTCAGTGGTGATGCTGATATCTGGATTGGTCTCTGGCTATGTCATTGTTCATGATGGTGGTGAAAATATTGCTTATAATAGTGGTGACTGATGTTTAACAGGATTCACAGATTAAACATCTGACAGGGAACGCTTCTGCTATAGGCCTCATTCTGCCCTTAAAAATGAGCTAATCTACAATGGTTCGCAGATATACTGTAACCTATATACCCCAATGAGGTTATGCAATTATGAAATGCTCCATCTTGTTTTTGTTTTGAATGGAGGGGAGGAAGAGCGAGGTGTTATGAGAGTGAGACAATATCTTACTAGTACCCTACTGCAAAGCCGCAATGAGCCGGCGAAGCCAAAGCCTCTTGCCACTATTTAACCCATCACGATGGCATGAGTAGGTTAGGTAGTTGGTAGTAGGTAGGTGTAGTAGGTACCGTACCGAGTTCAAAATGATACCATTTGCATTCTGGATGAGATTAAAATTTATAAAATTTCCTTCTCGATTAATTCGGTGAATTCCGTCTCAACTTCGGATATTTCCGGCCGTGAAAAACTATCCCCTACGGCCGCGAGATTTCTAAAAAATTATTCTTCGTCAATTTTAGAATATTTGACGTCGTTTTCAGCCTCCGAAACGCGGTAATAAGCTTTTTTGAAATATTTTTCAAATACTCGAATCTCATTGGTTCCGGTGTTTGGTGACGATTTTCGTTGAAGATAACCAGGGCCCGTGCGGGCCCGGGGAACGAGGTTGGTCTTAAAGTATTTTAATTACAAATTAGAGGTGCATAAGATGGTGAATCAAACAAAGACGGGTGAAACAAACTCCTATTGAACTTTTTCGCAATTTTTTATGCATACTTCCGCATCCGCAAGATGGCGGCCTCCATGGAGCGATTTGGTTTTTGAAATATTTTTTCAAATGCTCGAATATCATTGGTTCCGGTGTTTGGTGACGATTTTCGTTGAAGATAACCACGACCCGTGCGGACCCGTGGAACGAGGTTGGTCTTAAAGTATTTTAATTACAAATTAGAGGTGCATAAGATTGTGAATCAAACAAAGACGGGTGAAACAAACTCCTATTGAACTTTTTCTTATATTTTTATGCATACTTCCGCATCCACAAGATGGCGGCCTCCATTGAGTGATTTGGTGTGTCAAAGCTTGGAATTCTCAAAGGATCCAGCAAAATCTGGTTTTTCAACATAATACGTACGCGTTCATTCACAACACCGGCTTCGCCGGCTACTAATAGGTTGACTGCCACAAGGGTAATCATCTACAAGTTTAAACCTGTACTGTCATAGCATTCACCAAGAAAGGCCAACAACCATCAAGATTCTAACACTCTAGCTCCTCCATAAGTCTCGACTCTGAATACAAAAAATGTATAAAGCAATCCAATTGGATTCATGGGTATATCACTGAGCTTCAAGCCTCCTTTCAGCACTACAAGGATTCTTTGATCTCCATGCACAGAGGTTTGAAGCACTGATTGCCAAAGCATGGGAAGCTTCGAGTTGTTCTTAGCACATGCATATTGGAATGGGATCAAATTCTGAATTCAGCCCACTAGTTGCATCATTATTGAGGCATGGCCGTGCCGCAGACACAATGTGACTGTGCATACGTGCAGGAATTGGGAATTTAAAATTGGACTAGAGTCCTTGCATTAACTCGCTTCCTCTTGGTGAAAGACACATACTATCACCCCGCATGTGAAACACCAGGATGACAGTTCATATCTGAGCCGAGAGTCAAACCTTTGGGTAGACAGCTCAGATGCAAAAAATAATAATCTGAAAATCCTCAAATGGCAGCTAAAGCTGCGTTAAAACGAGTCCAGAGATCATTATACACACAGGACAGAGATCTTTCCCAGGCACATAGAGAAGCAGTAGAGACATCCAGGACCGGCTAAACCCTTCATTTCCAGGTGCAGTTTGCACTCTCTCAAAGGGTTAAACTGAAATGAGCTGTAACCACTAATCAAGGGCCATATACAAAGGTAAAAGTAGGTGGTGGCTCCATGAGAGATGCACTTGATGGTACTATTGACTGCAAACAATTACATCATTTCACTAGTGATGTACAAATGTTGCCAAACAAACACATTTGTTTCATAACACTCTGTAGTCGTTAAAAAAAGAATTGCTTTGTTATTACTTCTGTTGCGTTTACAGATATTGAAGCAATGCCTTGGACCGGTTCTACTCAAGTTCACCCCAACGTTGCCTCAATATCACACTCTCGATTTCCCTCAAGGCTGCTCGGTGTCTGCAGTGCTGTGCCAAACCGGCCAATGGAATGACCAATGAGGGCGAAGCTCCGATATCGCTGCCATCGAAACCTCATCCCCCAAAGTCAAAAATCCATACAGCCAAACTGCAAATAAGACGTCCAATTTACACCTTTCATCAAACAATTTTGAACACGTTTTGATCGTGGTGGGAAAAAAACTAACTGCAAAAGCCAGGATGGTAAGAAAATAAAAGTTTAAAAATAATTGGTGTCAGCGTACGAAGAGTTTCTTTGCTCTCAGATATCCATATCACCAAATACATTAGGACTGTGCAAAGGCTTTTAGTTTCATGATATACTAGCAGGGGTACCCGGCGTTGCCCGGTCTATATATATTTTTATGGGGGCCTAATACATTTCTCTACACCCACTAAGCAATGGTGTCAATACACACTCCCGTACACCCATGATAGGGTGATTAAAGAACAAAATCCCCCAAAATCCGACTTCAATTTTTTCGAAAATAATTTTTTTTTCTTTTCAAAACTGTTGCTGGCCTAAAACATTCCCCGGCACTCACTGATGAACCTCTGAAAGTTTGACGAAGATCCCTTCAGCCATCTCTAAGAAAAATGGGACATGCATGCACGCGCGCGCGCGCGCACGCACGCACACACACACACACACACACACACACACACACACACACACACACACACACACACACACACACACACACACACACACACACACACACACACACACACACACCTTTCTTATAGTATAGAATATAGATCAATCTGACCGTTGCAGAGCTGACGCTAAAAGCTGCAAAACAGCACAATGAAAACTGCCAAGGTGAACACCGAATGGTATGCATCACAATGAACAGCCTCACATGGGAACCAAGCGTCTATTTTTCATGCCTCTCGCTAAAAAAAAACCTTCTCATACTTCCACAACCCACACTGGACATGTTCTCAAGCAATTCTTCCACCCTGGAATCTGTCTCGGCCTGAATTAGCGATGCACATAAACAGTTCAGAATGTGGTGGCTGCATTGATATCAGCAATTCAACAATTAGATCAGCAATTTGTAGCACAGTAAGGGGATTCGGAGACATTGCGCTCGTGCACGTGTGCGCGCACACACACACACACACACACACACACACACACACACACACACACACACACACACACACACACACACACACACACACACACACACACACACACACACACACACGTGAGTGACGAAACTCCTCACAGAAATTACGACCATTTATTGAACGGTGATGACGATTACTTCCTCCAATGAAGGTGGACAGCGGTTATGTATTCACCCCTTTGTTCGTCTGCGAGCAGGATGTCTCAAAGTTATGGACGCATTTGGATGAAACATGGTTGGGTATGTGACAAGGACAAATAGATTCCATTTAGGTGAAAATCCGGATCCGAACTATCAGTGGGATAGAAAACGTAGAGAGTTCAGCCTGGCGGAGGTATGCGCTCTACCGAGTGCCATTCTAGTTCCCAAAATGTTATATTAACATTTAAATGATGTTTTTAATAATACAAATTCTATTCTACCTCTTACTTAACTATATTTTAATTGCAAATCTCTACATAGTTGTATACCTAAAGTAAGAACTCCAGTAACTTTTAGGAAATTGTCTGCTTTTCTGACTGCCATCATCTGGGACCATCATCTGGGCTTTGTTCTTCATCGACGTTTCAACCCTTTGAACCCTCTCCAAATTCAATAAACCTACTAGGTATTACCCTAACATTAAATTTATTCAGGAATCCACACATTACACAAATAGCTAAGTCTGCTCCAAAGAAACGGAGTTCTGTTCAGATGTCGAATATTCTTCTCTCAGCAGTTGCTTCAACTATATAAAGGATTGATTTGTCCTTGTATGGAGTACTACTCTCACATCTGGGAAGGTTCTAGCTCCATATACTTACAGGACAGAATTGAATCAAAAGTAATCCGACTTATCAACTCTCCAAATCTGACCTCAAACCTCGATCTGCTCGAATTACGCCACAAAGTTGGCTCTCTTTCTCTTTTCTACAGATATTACTTCGGTTTCTGCTCCCAAGAACTTGCTGCTTGTATAACTCCGCCATTAGAGAGAACACAGAACACTCGACAAGCCACAACATCGCATGATTACTGTGTGGCCATTGGCAACTCGAGGGTGGGCCGTTATGATGTTTGTTTCTTCCCCTCTACAGCCAAACTCTGGAACTCTTTACCTTCTCATGTCTTTCTAAACACTTAACGACCTTCCCCTTTTCAAAAAGCATATTTTTCACTTCCTCAACAACTCTTAGACTATTCTCTCTTTCTTCACTTTTCTATCAATGCAGCTCTTTTATTTAAGGACTGGCCTCAATGAGGACTATATAGTCCATGACTGGAGCCTTCAACATAAAAAAAAATGGTGGGTCCAGAGCTTCGGGTGTGGGTCTAGTAGATTTACAGCTTCAGCTGTGTCCATCCAGCCAGTCAACACTGCAATACAAACCTCACTTTTCAAACTTCCTTCCCAGAGCTTATGGCTGTACCAAGAGATTTAATTACTTTCCTCGCTATTCGGTTTCATGTATTATCATATATGCACACACCACACATACCACACCAGTCGATCCATCACCAAACAAAATTAACTCCGAAATATGTGGACAAACAATTTTGTCTGGTGAAGTTATTCGAAAATAAATGCTTCAATCGCCAAACCTTATAAAGCAGAGTGAGAGATTTATTAAGGATCGCTAGGCTCATGGTAGAGACAATCCCTTCAAGGCCCATTTATCATATATCACACGTGCCTTGAAGCCGCCATCTCTTATCATCCCTAATTCTGACCCATGATCTTTGTTACCCTCATTAACCTTTACTAACTCAACCCTTTTACTTGCTAGTTTCAATGTTTTATCCCTTTTCTCCCTGTCCTCTTTTGCTATTAATTTATTGTCTTGATGATTGTTCCACTGTCAGCTCTATCTTGCTCCTTCATGAGCCTCACTCCTGTAAAATAAAAAGTGAGAACAAATAAAGTAAATAATAGTTTAAAAAAAAGAACATTTAGAATTACTCGATCCGATTACAATGGATTTTTCAGTCCATGTCCTTGTATGCAGGGAGCACGTAGTGGGGAGTAGAGGGGAAGGGGTAGGGGTTGGGAGCAATCTCTCAGACTTGTGGTGTCGCTCTGGAAGGCTCATCAAATGAACTTGACTCAACATCTCCAACGACGACCATCCTTGGCCAAACAGCAAGGAAAAGCCTCAGCTTCAGTGGAGGAGGTCCTCCCAAACCTACAAGCAACCTCCGCTGAGGAAAAACCGCCATGGCTGTCAGGGCACTGCCAGTGGTATTTGGACCATACAGAGCACACCTGTGAATATCACTGCAACTCCTTATCAGAGTGAGGACACAACATAAGGCAGTTTCTTGTGATGATGCCTGGTGTTGGATTGTATCCGTAATCTACGTGACTGGTGATGGTGCCCTCATTATTGACAGAGTAATGAACGAGAACTACAACACAAGAGGAACTAGAACGGCACTCAGTAGAGGGCATACATCCGTCCACCTGGTTGGTTGGCCATATCACTCAATGGTGAAGAATCACTGAAAAAATTAAATAATTCTCAAATCCGAATCCATATTCACATCTTCACCAAAACTGAACCACTTCTTCCTTGTCAGACACTCAACCGGTCCACCAAGTTTCGTCCAAACCCGTCCACAACTTTTTGTGATATCCTGCTATGCATCATTTTTGGCCCTATCTCCCAATGGTGAAAAATCACTTTAAAAAATTCCAGTAACCGGATCCGAATCCGGATCTTCACCAAAATCTATTCATTTCGTCCTTGTCACATACGCTACCTCTCTGCCAAATTTCGTCCAAATCCGTCCACAACTTTTTGAGATATTTTGTTGACAAACAAACAAACAAATGAAAAATCACTCGTAGAGCGACACTTGGCAAAAGAGAACAAAGCAGAATGGCCCTCAGTAGAGCATCCTTTTGACCTCAAAAATAGTTGGTGGTTGAATTCAGTTAACTGATATCTAAATCATCTTCAAATTTCAAGTCAATCAGATGAAAATTGAGGATTTTAGAAATTTGAAAAAAGTGGTTGACCTTTGGCCTACGCTGATCTACAAAAATAGTTGGTGGTTGAATTCAGTAAGCTGATGTGTAAATCCTATTCAAATTTCAAGTCAATCGGATGAAAATTGAGGATTTTAGAAATGCGAAAAAGTGGTTGACCTTTGGCCTATGTTGACCTTTTGGCCCAAGCTGATCTCAAAAATAGTTGGTGGTTGAATTCAGTTATCCGATATGGAAATCCTATTCAAATTTCAAGTCAATCGGATGAAAATTGAGGATTTTAGAAATTTGAAAAAAGTGGTTGACCCTTTGGCCTATGTTGACCTTTTTACCTTTTGACCCCAAAACATATAGGGTTTTGTCGGACCACGAACTCTACGATTTGGTAAAGTTTCGTGAAGATCGGTTTAAAATTGTGTCCTGGAGGCAAGTATAAGGGAGCGGACAGACAAACACACAAACACACATGAAAAATTACTCATAGAGCGACACTCGCTTGGCAAAACATAACGAAGTAGAATGGCACTCAGTAGAGCAACCTTTTGACCTCAAAAACAATTAGTGCTTGAATTCAGTGACCTGATATGCAAGTTGTCTTCAAAGTTTAAGTTAATCGGTTTAAAATTGACAATTTTATAAATCTGGCCTATGTTGGCCTTATGACCTAAGTTGACCTCAAAAATAGTTGGTGGTTGGTTTCAGTATGCTGATATGTAAATCCCATTCAAATTTCAAGTCAATCGGATGAAAATTGAGAATTTTAGAAATTTGAAATTGTTGTTGACCTATGGCCTATGTTGACCCTTTGGCCTATGCTGATCTCAAAAATAGTTGGTGGTTGAATTCAGTTAACTGAAATGAAAATCCTATTCAAAATTTGAAGTCGATCGGATTAAAATTGAGGATTTTAGAAATTTGAGAAAAGTGGTTGACCTTTGGCCTATGTTGACCTTTTGACCTCAAAAATATATAGGAATTTGTCGGACAACAAACTCTACCATTTGGTGAAGTTTCGTGTACATCGGTTAAAAACTGTAACCTGAAGGCAAGTATAAGTGAGCGGACAGACAAACACACAAACCGGAGTGATCAACATACTTGCTTGCAAAAAAAAAAAAAAATTTGCCAAGTAACAAACGGACAGACAAACAGACAGGGGTGAAAACAGATATCCTGCTGTGCATCGTGTTTGTCCCTTTCTCCCAATGGTGAAGAATCACTTAAAAAATTCTAGTAACCGGATCCGAATCCGGATCTTCACCAAATCTATTCATTTCGTCCTTGTCACATACGCTATCTCTCTGCCAACTTTCGTCCAAATCCGTCCACAACTTTTTGAGATATTTTGTTCACAAACAAACAAACGGACAGACAAACAGACAGGGGTGAAAACATAGCCTCCATCCACCTGTGGTGGCGGAGGTAATTAGCACTTATCGGTCTCCCTTTCTGCTGCCCTTGGTGGCATCCTTCGGGCGGCCTACTAGGATAGTAATGACTCTTGTGTCATGTTACCTGAGAGATATGCTAACTGAAGACTCTTCCTTTGCTAGAGCCCCCCTCTCTGTGGTGAGTCACACCTCTCAGTAACTCATATAATTCACTGAGAGGAAAACTCTCGCCAACCCGCCACAGACTTCCACGCCGTGCCAATCTAGCTTATTTGAAGAGACCTGACAGGAAGGCATAAGTTATGAACATGGATTGCATTGACCAGTAGTGATCATTCAATCGACGAATAACTTATACCCACCTGTCAAACCTGCCCCTCCTCCCCTGTTGTGGACTGGGTCCACTGGGCGAGAGTGTTGTGGCCTTCGCGACGAAGACCGTGGTATCTTCAACATCCATCAACTAATTCCAGCAGACGAGACGCCCAGTTTAATGTCCATCCGAGGGACAGAACACACAATGATGAATCACCCTGCCTGCGAAACACCAGGATGGCAGTTTGGAGTTGGGTCAGAATTAGAAATGGAACTATCCTGCCGGCCTTACCTCGGTTGGTGATTGTGCGTGACAATATGACCTCCTGGCATATTCTTTGCTAAATTGCAACTTGCGTTGTAATGTCTTTGGTGTTCATGACGAGCATAAAATATCAACATGCATGAATAAGTAACACTTACAAAGGGAATACAAAGAGGAAAAGTGAAAACGAAATACAGTTTGGATTTTCCTGTTCAAGTAATAAACATATCGATCACATTTTTGGGAGGAATCACACAAAATATACCAGGAAGATGAAGAGAAAGACCTGACCAACATTGTGGTGGAGGATAAAAAACATTAATGTTTTGAAATCTATTAATATAACCTTTAAAGCCTGGTGTTGGTTAAGTGGTTCGGGTGCTGGCTTGGGATCCTGGGTTTGAATCCCGGTCGATCGCTGAATTAACGCCAAGGGGGTTGACTCAGCCTGTCATCCTTCCGAGGTCGGCAAATTGAGTACCAGTTCACTGGTAATTCCCTGTGTGTTGCAAGAAGCGACTAACAGGGTTGGTGGCAGGAAGGGCATCCGGCCATAAAACATTGCTTCAAAAAGGGGACCACGGTGCCCGAAAAAGGCCAACCCCTGTTCTGCGGGGAAAAATGGCCTCTGAAGGTGGTTCATAACCTTGCCATTAGTCACAGCACCACTTAGCACTCAAAGCATGCCAGAGGATCCACCATGAGACATCCGGAAATCGAGCACATAAATAAGTCATCTAGTCTTTTGTACAAGAACAGGTTTTACCCCAACTCCTTCCGGGTTAGCTAGGAAACATCAACTTTGGCCAATAAATTAAAAACAACAACTCCAAGAAATAGGAAAGGAGCTAGGTGTACGGAAATAAATGGAGGTACTATTAGGCACGCCCTCTCAATCAAAGCCTCACAGCAGCCAGCCACCTATTCTGTTTGCCTCCCTTGACTCCCTCAGAGTGGGCGAAGATTGCATCCACCCGGCGAGACAATGCAGTGCCGACACTAATAGTACACCACCCCCATCTGCGTTGCTCGCCCCACCACCTCTGGCCTCAAAATGGCATGGAGAGTGCACCGGATTTGATCCCGAATCCAATCGACCCACCGGCAGGCAGTGTTCAGGGCATGATGTCCTGGGGTTTTTTTTCATTTAAAAAGCGGCTGGTGCCGCTGGACAGATGTGCACTGCATGCCACGATCCAGAGGTCCACTTTGATTTACATGGGCTCCCGCTGGTTTGGGGAGGTGGAGAATGGGTTGGAGGGAGGGTAGAGGTAAAGATATGGAAATGAAAGGAGTGCAGGAAGAAGGGAGGTATTTAACTCCAAAGACTGCAGGGATGAACCGACCCAATCTGGACAGCAAAAGGACACCCGACTGGTGCGCCTAAATAACCTTGCAAAAGTGCAAACACCGTGGTCTCCTGCTGATAAGATCTTCAGCCACAGACTCAATGAAGTGCCCCTAAGGATGGTAGTAATTCCTGCGTGCACTTTTACTGTCAGTGGTTGTGGCATCTCCCGAAACATCCAGATGGCATTCCTGGCTCGATTCCCAACTGACTCCACACAATTTTTACATTAGCAAGTCAGGTACCTCGTCCTGCTTGCACCAAACATTGCCATATCTTACCACAGATGGCAAAAGTGTCATGTACATCCATCAAACGTCTGTTAGTGTCGTGGAGAGTCACCCATTTGTCATTGTGCCTGTGTCCCTGCAAATTCCATTCAATAAAGGACCGCCTTTGTAGGACACTGTCGATCAACCATTAAGCAGATGCCGATACTGTACTACCTTGCTTTCCTGTGGGTATTGTCATGAACAACAAAGAAAATCCACGAGGAAAGTTATTCAAGATAGCTCGTAACAGTATGCCCACTTATGACCTATCTGGTTCCGGGTTCGATCTGTTGCAGTGCCAGAAGAAGTAGCGCACCATGGAGTATGCAACCCTTACAAGTCGACAACTCTGAGGCGGCTGGCTCATTTACGATCATACACATTTGGAGTATGTGGAATATTTCACAAGACCATTCCTTTTGGCTGTTTACAATACCAGGTGGACCTTTCAAGGGGTCTTCAGATTGCCACGTACACCATTAATTTTGATCACGCTCATCCGTGGTGGGACAAAGCACCAGCAGATTGGGTTGCTGTTCACAGGCAAAGCCCAGTGAGCCTGTGGTAGTGAAAGTTCAACATGCCAGGTTTGTGGGATAGGCATCACGCTGTCCAATTAGCAATCCCAGCTCCCTTCGAATGGCAGTTGGACAACATTCAAAACAACAATAAAGGTCCACGTGGCACTCTGGAGACTGCCATCTGGGTTTGTTCAACGTACAAGCTACGTATCAGGTGACCTACAACGTTATCCCTGGTGTAGTCAAAGCAAGAACAGAATACCAAGTGGCAGCACTCACAAGCTCATCACAGGTGTGGGATGTGATACCAGTCAAATTATTTTGTGCAAGAAATACCATGTCCGAGCAGTGAAGGTCTGGTTGTGGACGCCTGATTAAGCCATGCGGAATAAACTGTAAACGTACCTGAGCTGAAGCTCGTGGTGGCTTTGACATTTGCAAGATTCAAACCACTTTGATCATTGAGGTCTTGAGCTGGAGAGACTATTTTCTTCCCTCAAAATCCCCAAAAAATTAGCTTCCTTTTTTTTTTTTTTTTTTACTCCTGCAGCATATTTTTTTCTGGAATGTCTCCGCACATGAAAAATAATGTTGCTCGAATTCAAACCCCTGAAAGTGAACTCAGAAATTTATGCCATCCTTTCTTATAAAGAGTCTCAGGCCCGTTGCATTCACACCGCTTAACAGGATCAATATAGATAGTGAACTCGTGCCATATGCCGTGTCATACTCAGCATCGACCAACACCTTCAGCGCTCTGGTGTTGTGCTCCATCTGAATGCTTTGCGATCTAATCTCAGATTGGAACAGTGCTTGGGCTTGCGGCGACATCAGTTCACCTCATACTACGATGGGCAATGTCAATAGCGCTGTGTACACCTCCACAACAAAGAGCGGTACTCTATTGAACGTTATACAAATGCCTAAAGCCTGTAAAGTTATTGGGGGTGATGAGGAAGTAATTCGTTTGCAATTGGTGTTTGCAAGGGAAATTGGAAAAATGGTCATACTGAGGCAGGTCATGGTCTCCAACTACCTGGGTTGTGCACATTTGTCAGTTAACCCGTCCGTTCCTCGTTCAACTCCAAAACTTCCAGGATATCGCTCAACACCCCTCATTTGTCTTCCAGATCACTTGATTTTGGAACCATCTCCCCAATTCAGTTCTACCTTTATGTTCTTTCCAGATATACTCACCACTATTTCTTGGGAAGCACAAAATCTGTCCACAATTTATTTTATCTACTCCACAGGTGCACCTTGAGTAGCCTACAATATCTCTTTCCGCAGCCCCTCCAATCCCACAATTTCCATCAGTTTATGGCAAATGTGAAACACTCATTGGGGGCCATCTAGTTTGGCATGTGAAGGAAGGTCGTTGAAGGGGGTTTGTTTGGAGTTAGTGCTTTCGTTTTTGACAATTGCAGACAATGCTCTGGCAGTGTGGTTATAAACCTCCTCCTAAATTTCCAGTTTACCCTCCTTGGAGTTCCCTTATGCATCCATATTGTCCACCCCGTGCATCCTCTCCTGCCCTCCATTCCTCCCCACACCCATTGGTTGTCCAAATGTGCCTCCATCTTGGCCTTCAACTCTGCTGTTGGTGTTTTCCCCCCTTTCTCTACTGTTCCTTTTCTACTGTTGCGGCCTCATCCGTTCAGTGTACTAGTGTTAGCTCTTCCACAAGCCTCCACTACGTAAACCAAAAAAGGTTGGAAACACATTCGGCACAAAAGAAAGCATTAGAGCAAACCCCCAAAAAAGAACTTTTTAACATGAAAGGAGTAAAAGCTAAAACTTGCCTGATTGCTTTCAGACATCAAAAACTCCAGTTTATCGCCAGGTAAACCAAGCTCGAGAAAGCTCCGGACAAGGCGCAGATCTGCATAGTTTCCTGTCGAGGCAACAGCACGGGTAGGCCTATCAATTTTAGGCCATCAATTTTCCCAAACACACACACTTCATCATCTTGTAAATATGCTTTAGAGGCAAAGAACAAGCTATCTACAAAATGTACTTTCAAACTACTGTGTAAAGACTGAATGAACTTGATAAAGTTGATTTTGTTGGAAGAGGTTTGTCCGATACATTTTTCTTCATTGTTATTTTTTACATATCTGCAGTTATTTCCAAAATTAAAAATAAGAAGGAAAGTTTATGCTAACTAATGAAGATGGGATTTAAAAAAAAAGAGAAAACAAGACACTTCAGCATCTTTCACGGCTTGGGGACAATGTAAGGAGCTGATCGAATGGGTATGACGAGCAGGAGATTGTCCTGTCGTCTCGAGGCATACCGTCTAGGCCGTGAACGCACACAATAAGATGCACGGAATCTCCCGGGGTTTCTGGAGGTCCGGGCTGAAAGTATGGTGTGCAGGATGAGAGATTTGGTTGCTCGCTGTACCAGATGGCTGGGAAGCCTAGCTCCTTCTGCAGCTTGTACTTAGACTTAACGAAACTATATGGTAGGGGCGTAGGAGGGGGGGGGGGGGGGGGGGGGGGAGGGGAGAGGGAAAGGATTTGCAATGAAAGAAACGAGCAGATGAACAGCAAAGCCACTGAAAATCATTCCATCTGTTCTCACAAAAATGAAAAAGCAGACAATGTGTAAATTAAAAACTTGAGCAACGCATCATAGATAGTCAGGGGTTTTGCAATGCTTTCTGTTATCAATCTACAAACCTGAATGTAATCAACACATTTGTATGCAATTATGAACTCGCGCATACATGTACAACTGATCGGTGAAACAATCAAAGTGCTATCTGCGACGCAGACATTGCAGCGAAAAATTGCCAAAATAGATAAAGATAACATTCCTTCGCTACCTGTACAACATTAAACATGACAACATGTCACCACAAAGGTCATGCAAACTCAAAGCAAAGCAAACAAGATTAAACAACAACCAAAAACAAAATCTTTTAATACGATTAATAATGAATAAGTTTATACAACGACGTTAAATATTCAATCAAATCATCTAATTATGAACTGGAACAGCACAAGGTAGAGAGCATACCTCTGCCAGGCTGACCAGTTTACTGTTTGTATCCCACTCATAGGTCAGATCTGGATCCGACATGAACCAAAATATAATCGGGTTGTTCTTGTCACTTACCCAACTCATCCATCAAGTTTTGTCCGAAGTAATAAACAACTTTTTGAAAAATCATGCTACATACCTGTAGCGTTTAGCCCCATCACTCAATGGTGAAAAAAAATCACTTAAAATTAAACAAATGTCAAAGCTGGATCATAACCAAAATCGAATCGATTCGGTCTTGTCACACACCCAACCTGTCCAGCAAGTTTCGTCCGAATCCGTCCACAACTTTTTGAGATATCTTGATTTTGTCGTTTTTTGCCCAATATCTCAATGGTAAAGAATCACTTAAAAACAAAAATGATCGGATCCAGATCCAGATCCGGATCTTCACCAAAATGTAATAATTTCGTCCGTGTCACATACCCAACCTCTCCACCAAATTTCTTCCGAATCCGTCTAAAATTTTTTGAAATATTTTGTTCACAGCAGACAGAGAAACAGACAGGGGTGAAAACATAACCTCCATCGACCTTCGGAGGCGGAGGTAAAAATACAATTTAAATGATAAAAATACCAATTTCAAGACGACCTTAACTAATAGGTGATCCAGCGAGCATCATGTTGGAATGGGATGGATTAACAAGCCAGAATTAATGCTTCAAAGGTTCATGATGGAGGAGGAAGCCAGAGTAAGCTGCCATGATAAAGCAGAGATGTAAAATGGCATGAGAAATTTAATACGACACGTAATCGTTTCCTTTACGTCAATGGCAACGAATCGTCATGCCAATCATGATTCTGAAAAGGATTTGGGGTCAAACGTAGCACATTACAAAGCTGTAATCATTATGCCAGCAGTGGAGGAAGAGAGGGGAAGATAAATAAATAAATAAACAACAAACAAATATCAAAATAAATGTTTCAATAAACAAAAAATTAATAAATAAGCTTCCTTTCATCATTTCTATCAAAATCGAAAAAGTCATGGACACACCACAACTAAGGTTGTGAAACACCTAAAAGCATTTGGCTTCTGTTGTATGTGCAGAATACATAAAACCTGAATGACAGTCCCATACAGATTACAAAAAGGGATTGGAGTGGGAGGAAAGGGGGGAGGTGGAGTGTTTGGAATATACACAAGGACATGTTGAAAAGTAATGCCTCCGATTTTTTCTCCAAAACAGGTAAAGATATTCCAATGAAACAAAGACGGTCTGCACATGGCAGCACGACGTTGTCAATGCTGTGAAGCGTGAAGCACTGGAGATGAGAGTTGGGATGACTGACTGGAGATGAGATGACAGGAGATTAGATGATTGGAGATGACTGGAGATGAGAGTTGGGTGCACCATTTGGATCCAGAGAGTGAGAGACTGTCAATGGAGTACCTCCACATATCTTGGTAGAATAAAGATGGATGTTAGTATGTCTTTGTTTCATTCAAATACATTTACCTGTTTTGGACAAAAGGAATAGGAGACATTGCATTTCAACACACCCATTTCAACATGGTGTTGGCTTAGCGGTTAGGGTGCCGGCTTGGGATCCTAGGATCCTGGGTTCGAATCCCGGTCGATCGCTGAATTAACACCAGGGGGGTTGAGTCAGCCTGTCATTCTTTCCAGGTCGGCAAATTGAGTACCAGTTCACTGGTAATTCCCTGTGTGTCGCAAGAGGCAACTAACTGGGTTGGCGGCAGGAAGGGCATCCAGCCATAAAACATTGCTTCAAAAAGGAGACCACGGTGCCCGAAAAAGGCCAACCCCTGCTCTGCGGGGAAAAATGGCCTCTAAAGGTGGCTCATTTCAACACACCCTAGCCTTGATAATTAGATGGGTGTTTCATTCCATACTTGTAGTTTTCAGCAAACACAAAAAAAGTCTCCATTTGCATCTCTCACTCAGACAACATGGACCAGCTTTTAACCACTCATCCCAACTATCTCGTCCTCATATGTGGCGATTTCAATTGTCACCATGCAGCTTGGCTGGGTGTTGGTACCTCTCTCAGCAGCCATGGGACTTCAGCAAAGGACTTCTGTGACTCCATGGGACTGACTAACTCTGCAAACTTCCCCCAATCACAAATCCTTCCTTCTGGACTTTGTGATGACTAACTACCCTGGAAAATTGTCTCCTGGTCTTCCTCTGCTCCAATTGATTCATCTGATCATATGCTTGAGACTCAACATCTCTCTGGCAATTCTCAGAGAGCTGCCTCATTGCCAGCAAGTCTGTCAGTCTACTGAAGCAGATTGGCAGGAACTGCAAGCAGCCATCTCTCTTGGGCACCGATCTCCTATATCTACTGCACCTGCTGTTAACTTAGCCTGGGAATTCTTCCACAGAAACCTGCTCTTTATCATGCACAGATTCATCCCATCTCGGCTTTTGTTATCCCACCGTTCTTCCCACCCATGGCACACTGAATTATGTGGTGAGGTAGACGATTTGAAACAAGTTGCCTCGTCTTCCTGGAAGGCAAACCTGACCGAAGGCAATCTCAGATCATTCCACAAATCCTACAACAAGTGTGTACCCACACTCAGGAGAGCAAGAAAAAGAGATCTGGCCAACCTCAGCATTGAACTTTTAAACTCATCTCCCTCTAAAACATGATGGTGCCTTGTTAAGTCTGTCTCGGGAGAATGCTCCCCTCCTATTTCTTACCTTACTTCAAATGGTAACACAGCCGACTCTGCTTGTGAAAAGGCTAAATGCATCAATTCTGTGTTTGCTTCCAAATGTTGTGTCCCGAACCCCCTCACTCTCAGTACCCATCTTTATCTTTCTCTGTTGTACCCAACCACTTCTGGACTATGTGTCTTTTGCACCTGTGAAGGTGTAGAACTTTCTGGCTACCCTCGACCTCAACTCCGATTCTGCAAATGGAGTGCAAGGCATCATCACAAGTCTCTAAAAACCTGATCTGCCGCTCTGAAACCATCTATTTCTGCTCTTTCACCCTAGTATTTGCCCTAGCTGACATTCCATCTGCTTGGCAATTTGCCAACATCACTACATTACAGAAACAAAGTGCAAAAACCAATCCCCTTAACTACAGACCAATTAGTTTACTTTCAATCATCAGCAACGTCATGGAATCCATCATCACTGTTGACATCAAATCCTTATTTTGCTCCAATGGTCTCATCTCAAATCATCAATTTGGATTTCCAGATCCTTTCTATGTTCTAGCTCCTCCATGAGCCTAGACTTTGTATATAAACAAGACCAAAAGTCTCACAGCGGAGTAACCGGGCTTGTAAAATATTATAAACCACAAACACACATGATTAGCTTTTCAAACAGTCGCTAATGCTGTTTATAACATTAAATAAATAAATTTGGAGGAATCCCGACATCCATGAGGTAAGTTTTACTTCCAGAACTGAGGGAAGATCTACTGTAATCTATATACCCCACAAGGGTTGGAGGTGTGCTTTTACTAAGCAGCTAGCTAGCACTTGCCAAGTCAGCCGTTCCTGAACGGTTTTGAATGGAGTGCTTGCTCGAATGCTTAAACCACTTGGCGATCTCTCCACAAGAACCTTGGTAAATGAACACACACCCAATGTTCTTGAGACCCGACCATAGATCGACTGTAAACTATATACCCCAAAGAGGAATGACCCTTCCTGCAGCTCCCGTAGTGAGCGGGTGAACGAGTAAATTAAAATGTCGGTTGGTGGACTCGGCCGTTGTAACCACATCATAGACGTAATGACAAAACGGACACAAAACTGCCGCTACTTTAATATGTAAAACATGATATATTTTAACTTGCAGTAAGTTTGCAGTCACTACGAAGGGATTAGTGTTACGATTACATTTCCTATAATATTAACGTTATGTTATCATTATTTAGAAAATGATATTACTATAAAAAAAACTGAGGCTAATTCCTCACTTCCGCGTTAATGGTTATTAATATTAGTGCCGAACACCGCTCATCACCGATTCATGAACCATACGCCGCTTCAATCCATGAACTTTCCATTCACGACATTGGGATTAAAGTGTTATGGTTATATTTACAATATTATTATTATTATTACGAAAACGATACTACTGAAACGATACACTACTGTATTGACAAACCTGGGCTTAATTTGTCTGAAACGGGCTAAAGATGAGGCATAACGCCTAAGGCCTATACGTACCGTACCGTATTTTTGGACGAGCCGTAACGCCGATGCTTTCGATATTTCATGGTCATTTTAACAATCGGTTTTTTGTGTTTCACAATGAATGAAAAACGTCAAGCTAGAGCATGGCGATTGTGATTATATGACAGGTTCGACGATATGTTTGGCATGAACGGCATATAAATAAAAATGGCGGTGTGCGGAGAGTCAGCTGCAGCACCGTCGTAATGACATCAGACGTAAACACATCACCCTATTATGTGACCAGATTCTCAGCTCTGATTGGTATACGTTTGAGGGGACATACGTAGTACATACATACATACGGACAGACAAACACTGTTCTAAACTGCTTTGCCCTATGGGCTATGCCGTCAAAAGTGTGTCAAGGAACAATTAAAATGATAAATGGAATCTCCCACTCTGAGGCTGAGTCTATGGGCCTATCACTTTCGAATTCCACACAGGTCTGTGCACAGAGCTTACTGCAGGGCATACAGAGTCCATCCTCAACCCCTTTATGGTGAAACTGCCTAAATACAGGTTCACTGCTCACCTTCACTCATTTGTTCCTCCTTTTTCTGCTTGTGGAACCAACTTAAACATTCTCTTCAATCTCACTCTTCCCTCCAGGTCTTCAAGACAACTGATCCAAAACTCACCATCATCTCAGATCCAAAACCCATCCCAAACCATGATCTTTTTCTCCACCCGTTAAACCACTCCTTACTCCTCTCCCCCCAAACCACTCTCCACCCCCCCCTCCCCCCACACCCACTCACCCCAAGCCCTTAAACACATTTGTACACAATTATGAACTCGCATATACACGTAAAACTGATCAGTAAAATGATTGAAGTGCTATCTGAGACGCAGACACAGCAGTGAAAAATTGCCAAAATAGATAAAGATAATATTCCTACACCACTTCAATACTTTTTAAGCTCGGTGTACAACCTCAAACATGACATCATGTTGCCACAAAGGTCATGCAAAGCCAAAGCCAAAGCAAAAAAGATTAAACAACAACCAAACAAAAATCCTTTAATATGATTAATAATGAATACGTTTATTCAGCTGCGTTAAACATTTAATCAAATAATTTAATTATGAACTGGAACTGCACAAGAGAGAATACCTCCGCCAGGCTGAAGAGTTTACTGTTTGTATCCCACTGATAGGTCAGATCTGGATCCGACATGAAGCAAAATCTAATCGGCTTGTTCTTATCACTTACCCAACTCATCCACCAAGTTTCCTCACAAGTCATCCACAACTTTTTGAAATATCGTATCATAAAAATAAATAAATAAATAAAAAACATCTAAATCCGTATTCGGATCTTCACCAAAATCTAATCGATTTGGCCTCATCACCTTCTTCCATATTCTTCTTCAATTCATTCTTACGAAAGCCCGTCTCCTTCCAAATTTCCAGTCTTTCCATCCCTAGAGGTTGTTTCTGTGTCCATCTTGTCCATCAAATACGTCCTTTTCTTTTCCCCATTCCTCCCCACACCCATTGCTTGTCCACGTCTCCCTCTATCTTGTTCAACTCTGCTGTTGGTGTCCCCCTCTCTCTATTGTTCCTCTTGTCTTGTTAAATCCTGATCCATTCAATGTACTAGCTTCTTCCATGAGCCTTGACTGTTTCCATAAATATATAAAATTAAAAGGCATAATTTCTTATGGAAAAAGGTGGCGTGAAAGAAGCGTCCAACAAATAGATAAATGGGAGATAAAGTCTCTATCTTTGCAATGCAGCCTCAAATGTTTGTTCCATGATAAAATTTGGCTTTGAAGCCACTGCGATGTTAATACCTATGTTTAACCCCGATTCTGTGAGCAGGATATCTCAAAGCGTTATGGAGAGATAAGGACGAAATTTGGTGGACAGCATGTGTGTCATGGACAGTGTCATTAAAAAATGTCATGCAACTTGGTGGACAGTGTCATGACAGGTTGAGTGTGTGACAAGGACAAATCGATTCGATTTTGGTGAAGATCTGAATCGGCAAATGATAGTTTTTAACCTCGCCAGAGGAGAGACTATTGCATTTGAGTCCGTTTGTTTGTCTGCCTGTCTGTTTGTTTGTCCGCACAGAATAAATATGATTTTATCTGCATCCGTTGGTCTGATTGACAGGAAATTTTCACCATAGGTGTAAATCCACCTGTGGAATTAAAAAAATTAATTATGACGTCATAGGTCACGTGATACGGGCGCCATCTTGGAAAACCGAAAAACGTTGCACCTCTATAATCTCTGAAAGCTTTGCATAGAAAAAATTGAGACATGGCTCATTGTCATGGCTCAGCCTCCTCACTCTCTGCAGACCTGGACAAAATCACAGACTGGGCAAACAAATGGAACATATCTTTCAATCCTGATAAATCTCACACTCTTACGATGTCTCTCCGAAAAGACCGACTGGAAAACCCTCCCATCCACTTTCTGAATAATCCTCTCCAAGAAGTTCTGTCACTCAAGCTTTTGGGTCTCACTATTTGCCATGATCTTTCCTGGGAAAACCACATTTCAAATCTGGCCTCCAAAGCCAGTCGCCGACTGGGCATCCTCCGTCGTGCGAAGTCCTTCCTTGGCACACCTGAGCTCCTCACCACATACAAGGCTTTCATCCGCAGCTCTATGGAATACTGCTCTCCCCTCTGGTCTGGTGCTCTTGCCTCACACCTAGCCCGTCTTCACGCTGTTGAAACCAAAGCGTTCAGAATCATTGGAATCTCCCGCGATGAAGCTAACTCCAAGGGCCTTTCACTCACTCACCGCAGGCAGGTTGGTGGTCTTTCCGTCTTCTACCGACTCCTCTCTGGCCTTGCCCCCCCCCCCCCCAGCTCTCTCTGGGCTCTGTCCCCCAAATATTCCTACAGGTCGCACAAGATCTGCCTGCAACCCTCTTATGGTTAAACTGCCAAAATCAAGACTTTCTGCTCACCTTCACTCCTTCATTCCTCTTTTCTCCCACCTCTGGAACAAACTCCCTCACTCTCTTCAATCCCACTGCACCCTCCAGGTCTTTAAAACAGCTGTTCACCACCATCTCTTATCCTCCCCCATCCAAAACCTTGATCTTTTCTACCCCCGCTAATTTCGGTCCCCTTGTGTTTTATACCTCTCCCCCCCCGCCCTCCCCCTCCCACGCCTCCTGCCCCCAAGCCCTCTCCCTCCCACACTTCTCCCTGCTCTCAAATGTTGTGGTTGTGTGCTTCCTCTTCTCTCCCCATCTTGTCTTCCGCTCCCTCTTTTTGGGTGTTTTGTTTGTCTGGTTGATTTGTTTGTGAAATAAATGTTAGCTCTTTCACGAGCCTCGATTCAGTATACAAAAAAAAAAAAAAAAATATTGTAAAGAACGCTCCATGGGGAATAACATATGTTAATATTGACGTCATAGGTGCCTACATTATGACGTCATAATTCGACAAGTACAACACTTCATCCGATCAAGATGAAATTTGTTGAGCGTCATCTAGGGATTTTTTTTTTTTTTTTTGTATACAGAGTCGAGGCTCGTGAAAGAGCTAACATTTATCAAACAAACAAATCAAACAAACAAGCAAACAAAGTATGTAAAAAGGGGAGCGGTCGACAAGATGGGGAGAGAAGGGGAGGAAGCACACAAGCACAACATTTGAGAGCAGGGACATCGGGAGATGTGTGGGAGGGAGAGGGCCTGGGGGGAGGCAGGATTGGTATAAAACGCAAGGACACCAAGGACTTCCAGGAAAGAAGTCAAAAGTCACCTCAAAAAAGTGGATTTGGGGTGAAATTAGCTGGGGTAGAAAAGATCAAGGTTTTGGATTGGGGAAGATAAGAGATGGTGGTGAACAGCCGTTTTAAAGACCTGGAGGGAGGAGTGGGATTGAAGAGAGTGAGGGAGTTTGTTCCAGAGGCGGGAGAAAAGAGGAATGAAGGAGTGAAGGTGAGCAGAGAGTCTTGATTTTGGCAGTTTAACCATAAGAGGGTTGCAGGCAGATCTTGTGCGACCTGTAGGAATATTTGGGGGACAGAGCCCAGAGAAATGGATCATCCATGGAAATGGATCCATGAAATGGAAATGGATAAATTGGTGAAGAAAAAAAATGACCATCAGTTACGTCATAAAAAATTACGTCATAAAAAATTACGTTAAAAGCCTTAAAAACCATGAAAAACATGTCCTGGTGAGGGTCTGCAATCTATAAATGCTCTTTCTTGTTTTTAATGTTTTCAGTGATTCTTCACCATTGAGAGATGGGGCCAAAAGCGATATATTGCATGGTATCTCAAGAAGTTATGGACGGATTCGGATGAAACTTGGTGGGTGAGTTGGGTAGGTGACAAGAACAGCCCCATTAGATTTTGGTTAAGGTCCGGATGCACATCTGGCCAAACAATGGGATAGGATATAAAACGTAAACTGTTCAGCATGGCGGAAGTATGCTCTCTACTGAGTGCCGCTCTTGTTCATAGTGTAATTTTCAGAAGCTATCCTTGTCCATTGGTTGTTGCTGCTATTTGGGAACAATATAAGGATTTTGCCATCTGTCTATTGGTAGGAGGAGTCAAGGCGATATATTAACATATATGAACAAACAAACTAACAAATATACGAATTAACTTTTATAGTATAGAATATGTGTAGCCACTCTCAATGTCCATTTTGTAAACTCCTTCGATATATTCTCATCATCAGGAGATTGAAACATCTTTGCAATAAACTGACAATTTCCTTCAAAGGGCCAATCCAGCAATCAAAGCACAAAGTTGACAACAGAGTCACAACCCCCACCACAAACACTCACCTGTGCAGAATCTCAGGGTGGAAGAGAAACGATCTGTGCACATCTGGGATGTGGGAAGTGCTGGACAGTCCACGTGAGGTAGCAGGAAAACTGGATGTCGTGGACAGTGGCAGGTAGGTAGATTTTGATGATACTGAATAGCCAAGGACCTCCGGATCCATTTGCTGCACCATCGGTCTGTGATCTTTGCCTTGTAGGACATTGCTTTCCCTACAAATTGTGTTGTCTGTACTTTCAGGTCCAAGTTCCTTCATCATATCAGCATCTTCAACAGAGATGTGCACAGCACTCACAGCAACACAAAGGCCTTGGTGACATGGGCTATTCTCTCTACCTACACTAAAGTAATCTTTGACAAGTCCCTGAGTAAGCTCATCATGAACTGATGACGGCACATTAAGACCTGGCTTATCATCCTTAGACTTTGAAACACTATTACAACCGAGTGCATTCACCGCCGAGCCAGTTCCAGAGCGAAATTGTTCCAAATGGTATCGAGAATTTTCTGATTGTTCAAGCGATGCTTTATCAGACTCACTGCTGCTTCGCAAGCGGTTTTTCTTCCTAGGTTTGTGCGCACCACAGCGCATTCTTGATTCTCGAGACAAATCCAACTTACTTGGAGAACATTTCTGACCAGGCCGAAGACTCTCCCGTTTGCCAAAACAGGACCCGTCCCCAGTATCAGCTTCCACAATCAAAGAACTTCGCCTGAACAACTTATTTGAAGATGTGTGCTGAATCCTTGGGCTTAAACAACATGGGCTATAAGTATTGAGGCAAGAAGGTTCATCTTCAAAATCAGACGGCAAAGAGTTTATGGAATTTAAAGAAGATAGTAATTGAGAAGTGTATTTGTTCTGAAGATTAGACGTTTGATCCGTTCCGTCAGGTGCAGGCCTTTGTCGTAGCAAAACAGACAACTTGCCTTCCTCCACGCCTTTGCCCTGGAGATCTTGTTGACTTAAATTTGGTTCACTCTCTATTCCAGAGTCTGGAGCAAGTGACACATTCCTGAGATTGTCATTGCAGGAGCTCATTGTTTGAGATGATTGTTGCTGGAGAGCTCTGGAGTTTGAGTGCCAAATGCTCCCATCATTACAAGGCAAGCACCGAGAGGTCTCAGTTGTGTGAAGTGTCAACAGATCTCTTTCTCTTTGATCAAACCGTATGGAATGTGACCCATCAGTGCCATCCAATAACCTAACCGCATCCTCCCCATTTACAGCTTTATTGTGCCCTTCAGATTCAATTATGTTTCCTGTTGGGTCTCTGTCTTTCCTAAAAAATGGTAACCGCGGCTCAATTGTGTGTCTCTCAGCATGCATCAGCTTGGCTTGCGTGAAGTCCTTTGTGTTCTTGCCTGAAGTACATTCAAAATTCCTAAGACCCGGAGAGTTGATTGCTCGTCCGACTGTGTTGCTGTCCTTTTGTGCACATCGAGGTGATGGTAATGACACACACTGTGCATCAAAATCCTGATCCGAATTATTTCCAACAGATTGTACCTTCTTTGGACAGCTAGTTATTTTCTCTGATGGAAAGATCGCTGGTGTTGCCTCGGTGATGGAGGATCCACGCTGTTGAAAGTGCATGTGGGAATCTGTATGGTGGTCTGGTGTCTTGGACTCAGAGTTCAACTCAACGGCTGTTTCCGATCTCTGGCTGCTCTCCAGAGCTTTATAATCCAAAGTTAAGGTTCAAACCAGTTGTTATAAAACACAGGGGTTAATGGAGGAGGAAAAGAAAAAAAACAATTAAATTCTAACTGTTCAGTCTAAGACAATATGCAGCACAGTCAAAAGTGAAATGTAATAATTGTAAATTAACCAAATTAGCATTTAGGTAAAAGTTTAAACTTGCATTACTGTCCAAAGAAGATTTGTAAAAATTACCCAAGGCAGATGTAATTACGTAGCGATCTTCAAATATGATTGGCAGAGATGCGAAGTCCCCATCCACAGCGACACATTCCACAGGGAGAGGCGGCAACAAAGCCAGGTAGTTCGAGTTCCGCACCAAGGTGGCCACCGCCGAATGCTGCTGGACCCTAGGGGGACGGATGCCACAGATAGCTACATTGTCGATCCAGGAAAAGCAATAAACTCCTAAAATTTCACAACGAATGATGTTGGGAAGCGTTTGGTGGTGAAGAAAGGGGAAAAAAAGAGAAAAAAAGAGGAAATCGGCACAATATACTCTTAAAATGTGAAACAGAAAAATAAGGAGGTTTTATTGTTTCATGGGTATAAACATTTGTGCAGAGAATCCAAATTTAAGGATTAAATTTATCCCACTTGCACATTGTGAACAATCACCAATGCACGGCGGTGTGAAAGAAGGTACACCCTCACTGCGTTTCTGGGTTCTCCAGAGCAGAACGCTTCGTGTGTTCTTGAAAGAAGAAAGCCTCCGAAAACCTCCTCACCTATTCCCGGTGGTGGAGGTGGGAGGGGCACGAGTAAAGAAAAACGAGTATGGCAATACATGTGATCCAAGCAAGCTTTAGTGTCCAAAAAAATGATGGGGTTTAAAACGACGTTTGTGACGATTCTGGGTTGCTCAGGAAAAATTGTGTTTTTAACTGGAAATATCTTGTTTGAAGGAACGACACAAACAACAAACAGCAGACAATGAGGACAATAAGCAAATAAACCTTTCTTTGCACATTGTATCAAAGATTTTGGACCTAAAACTGCAGTTTTGAATTATAGTTTGTGTCGTACCCTCATGTCGTGGTGTCGTTGGGTAAGCAAAAGGTTCACATCAGGCTGCAGAGTCATGGAATCCAAGAACTGACCCCACAGTGACATGAGCAAAGAGCAGAGGTGGATCAGGTCCATGTTAATGGCTTCCACCAGGTCATCTGGCTTGGACAACATCTGAAACCCATCAAGGTTGGCTCAATGATTCGTATCCTGAAAAAATGAAAAATCTGGGGGTCGTTGGAAAGATCAATATTCCAAAACTGAAGGCATCAATGAGGATAGCTGCCTAATAGGCAAGGCTCAGGTATGACGTTTCGACCGCTAAGTAGTCCTCATCCGAGATGAAGATGACAGGTGTCACCTATCGGCTTATTGCACTCGGGTGATGAACCCTCTGCTTTGGGAGGATACTTAGCACTGGGAACATGACCCTGGATGAAGTCTGTTGGGTAGTCGAATCATTGCACCTGAGCCTTGCCAATGTAGCAGCTATACAAGTTGATGGTGTGCCTTCAGCTTGAAATGTGTCCCCAATATATTAAATTTGCTGTAGATTATAACCAACAACAAGCCCAAAGATTATATTTTGAGAAATCATTGCTTAAGAGCCCAAACAAGGACGAGCTGTGTGATTATTGCAAACGTCTTCTTCTTCCTCATTTCCCTTTAAATGGAGTGAGATCTAATGGTACCAAGCTGCTGCTGCTCTATCTTTTGTACAATACCCCTCCACTGCCCTCTATGCCAAGCCAACTCTCCACTCACCTACACCCCAATATTACTTACAACCCTCCTCACACAATCTTCCTATTTCAGTCCAGGCCTACCTATTTTCCTTCTACCATGCTCCCTCAACACGTCTGCTTTCTTTGCCATTCTCTCTTCCTCCAGCTACACTGGGTGCCCAGCCCACGTCAGCCGGCTCTTTACCAATCGACCTGTCAAGCTCATCATCACATCAATCTCACTCAGTTTACCCATCCTTCTTCTTTCAACCCTCTTCAAAAACAAATTGTTTAAATAACTGAACCACCTTCAGAGGCCATTTTTCCCCACAGAGCAGGGGTTGGCCTTTTTGGGGCACCTTGGTCCCCTTTTTTGAAGCAATGTTTTATGGCCGGATGCCCTTCCTGCCGCCAACCCTGTTAGTCGCTTCTTGCGACACACAGGGAATTACCAGTGAATTGGTACTCAATTTTCCGACCTCGGAAGGAGGACAGGCTGAGTCAACCTCCCTGGTGTTAATTCAGCGATCGACCGGGATTTGAACCCAGGATCCTAGGATCCCAAGCCGGCACCCTAACCGCTAAGCCAACACCAGGCTCTAAATTGTTTAAATAACTAATGCAGTGAATTTAAAAATAAAACTTTGAAACAGTACCTTCTCTGCAATAAATCATCTTTCAAACTCCTATAATTATGTAAAAGATTTTATGTTACAAAAACCTTGCTCAATCTAAACAATCCATCCTTGTTTGGTATACATTTTGGCAATAAATATTTAATTTTTAAATGGTAGGCAATACCCACTAAAGCCATAAGCTGGGCCTATTAGTGGTAAAACAAGCAACATCTGGGGAAACCAGATTTAATGAGCAATTTTACCAGGCAATCTTTTTTTACTAAAATGCAGTTGTCATCATTACTTCCTCATTGCTCTTTGATACAAGTACTGTATTTAAAATTCAAGGAGATAGTGTATAGGATGGAAATGAAGACCTATCGTTGAAAGTATAAAGAAAAGGCTTCTGGAAGAAGGATAAGGTGGCAGCAACAAAACGCCATTTTGACAGAATTTCCCCACTAACAGCACAGACCTGGATTTGTGCAGAAAGCTGCGCCATCCTCACACCGAGATCCACATCACCTAGAAACGAGACCTTGGCGTATCAAATCCTCACGCCAATGCGTGTTCAATAAAGTTCAACAACGATGGGAAGCCGCGACTTCATCGTCAATAACTCGCAATATAAATAATCAGCAAGGTACAGCAAAGCATGCTCAGCAAAGATGTCTTGAACTTGGTTTACAACTTACAAAGTCAATTTCTCCTCACACATCGACTGGAATTATCAGGCCCAGGTAGAGATAACCAAAGTCCCTTGTAAGTAAATTTTAAATGATTTCAAAATGGAAAAATTAAAGACGAATCTTCCTTTACATACTTATAAAGGCATCGCTGGTTTCGAGAGTCCATGGCTTCCGAAGCAGGCGCTCATACAGCATGAGCATGTTGCTCTGTTCTGGGTGTTATTCAAGGATGAAGAAAATAAGTTTATTTGGAAGAAACTGTAAACGTATGGCTCTTCCAAAAAAAACAAAAGGGATTAACATGCTTCAGGTATTTCAAAACATTACCAAAGTATCAATATCATGCATGCGGTAACATTTCTACACTTTATCTAGATGTTACACTTAAAAATCAAACAAAAACCCAAGCACAACATTCTCTTCTTTAACGTGTTGCAAACTGTATCTGCACTGGCAGATTTTCCGAAAAGAAGAACTCAGTTTAAGCTTAAGAGGATTTAAATCAATATGTGTTAACATGCAGGGAAGTACAACTTTTGATAAGTTTTAGACAATAATAGCTAAGGGCTGTTTGTCAATCGAGATAACCTCCTGGGAACAAAGAGTCTGTGCTTCTGTGAACAATGTATTAGCTGTTAGTCAGGATAACAATCAACTGCTCGCCCTGGTGATGTCCTTGTGCACCTACCCCAATGCCTCACAACCCGTCCTCCCTCAAACTCCCCCTCCCCATACACATACATCCACATATAACAAAATTAAAATGGATAAACTTATGAGGGAAGAAATCAACAAACCGTAGGAAGCAAGGAGAAGCTGATATTTGGGGCGTCTACCCTTAGTCAGAGCAAAAGAGCTTTTTTGCTAATACAATTGGTTAATGCCCGAAACGTCAGCTTCTCCTTCCTTCGCACAGTAGTGATCATAGCCCGATCAACGATCTGTCGATTACATCCGTTATTCTATCGGTCTGCCGACGCAAACCAACATTCGCATTCACGAGTGAGACCAGTTGCTCCATTCTATAATACCTTGTATATGAAATGAATGTGTTGTTGATAAAGTACAGGCAAGATGGGCCAAATGGCCTTTTGCATCCGAGTTCCAAATACATTATTGTAATAGCAGGACAATTATTATGGAGATATAAATATACATCTCCGGGATAGTCTCCGGGATATCTTCAGAGATTTCTCACACGAACACTGTGAGCTTTATAATGGCCGATGGCTTACGTGCCTGCTAGGCAGACCCCGGATGTGAGTGTATGTATGTGTATGTAAGTGTGAAAGTGCATTGAAGATGAACTCATCTAACAATTTAAGAAACAGGAAGTAAATTCCTGTGTGGGGCTAGTGTGAAAAAATTCTGACTCAACCCGGGACTCAAACCCAGGAACTCATCACTTACGTGGTGACAGCCCACTGAGGACAATTATTATGTATATATATATATATATATATATATATATATATATATATATATATATATATATATATATATATATATACATATATATATACATATATATATTGTTACGGTTTTTAGAACCTTCACTTTGTAAAATAATAAGCCTTGTAAATAATTCCCTGTAAATATCCCCATCTCCCAAAGGTCAAAGGTTGCACCCATAGTTAGTCCATATTGCAACACGTAGGACACCATAGGAACCTTCTTCAGTTATTTCATTAGTATGTGTTTTAGTCAAGGCTCTGTTTCCAATAGTTTGACTCTGCGTTGCATTAATCAAATAACCTAGGCCCCTTTCCCAAAACGTATTCATTTTGCGGCGTAGCCACCCTCAAAATTGTATTACGCGCCTCTGCTCGCCCAGCAGCGTTCGCTGCATCAAACGCCATTACCCACGCGGTCACGATGGAGAAAAAGGGGGAGGAGTTGTCGGAGCGAGGTGTGGCCCCATCAACGTGTCACGAAGGGAGGAGCCGGTGAACCCTCGTGACCAATCAGGGCCGAGGCGCGTTCGCCGGTAGGCGGACCTAAAGAGCATGCGGCTTGATACGCAAGCGCGTGATAAAGGCGCTCACTTGGGACGACTTCAAGAGTTGGGAGTGAGAGGTCATTGCACAGAGAGGAGAGAGAGGGCACGGACTGCGTGGAGGTGGGCGAGATTGCACCATCAATTATATTGAATTGTGCATACGAATTGCACAGAATTTTCGCATACGAATTGCGCATACGAATTGCGCATACGAATTGCGCGAATTGCGCAGAATTTTTTCACACTAGCCCCACGCAGGAATTTACTTCCTGTTTCTTAAATTGTTAGATGAGTTCATCTTCAATGCACTTTCACACTTACATACAGCCGGGCCGTGCGAAAGACTACCCCCCCCCCCCCCCCCGCCACGTATAAGGTCCGATCGCACGCCAGCGGTACGTGCTTGCTGCTGCCCGGGTTCTCGCCACGGCACGAGTCAACACCCGGAGCCGGACCGCAATGCCCAACCATCCGCCTGGACCCTTCTCCTCCTTCCTGCTATTCCCCTTTCGTGTAAGTCTGTCTGTATTGTCCTGGGCTTGATATTTAAGAGTGTATAAGATTGCCCTGTGTCTGCTGCTTCTTCTTCTTATTGTACGAGGTGTGTTCAAAAAGTATGCGACCTTAATTTGTCGTGCGTAAACAAATGAAGCTAGGGAGGCGTTGATTGGTGCACGTATGTAGGCGATCCAAATGCGCACGCGTGAATTTTTTCCCACCTGCAGAAGCTGTCATTCGACGGCAGACCGCCGAGTGAGGAAGTGTAAGTGAGCGCCGTCGGATTTTCGTTTTTGACAAAATGACGGAAAAACTTTAACAACGCTACTGCATCAAATTTTGTGTAAAGCTTGGCGATTCCCAAGTGGAAACTATCCGCAAGATTCAACAGGCCTTCGGGGACGAAGCAATGAGCACCACACAGATAAAGGAGTGGTACAACCGCTTCAAAGATGGCCGCACATCAGTGGAGAGTGAAGCACGTTCGGGTAGGCCCTCAACATCCCGAAATGAGATCGTCATTGACCAATTGAGGACCCTGGTGATGCAGGATCGTCGAATCACGATCAGAGAACTTGCAGACGAGGTGGGCATCAGCATTGGATCCGTTCATTCCATTATGAAGGAGGATTTGGGCTTCAGGAGAATCTCAGCGAAGTTCGTACCAAAGCTGCTAACGATTGAGCAGAAGCAACTCCGTTTGGAGATCGCACAGGACATGCTGGAGACTGTGAACAGCGATCCCAGCTTCCTCAACACAGTGATCACTGGCGATGAGTCCTGGGTTTATGGGTACGACCCAGAAACCAAGTTGCAGTCATCACAATGGAAGCATCCAACATCCCCGAGGCCAAAAAAAGCAAGGCAGGTCCGCAGCAATGTCAAAGTCATGCTGACCGTCTTCTTCGACTCCAGTAGCGTGGTTCATCACGAGTACGCACCACACGGCACAACCATCACCAAGGAGTATTACCAAGAGGTTCTGCGTTGCCTTCGTGACGCTGTGCGACGCAAACGGCCGGACCTGTGGGCAGCGGGCAATTGGCAGCTCCATCACGATAACGCACCCGCCCATTCTTCACATTTGATATAGAGTTTCTTGGCCAAACACAACTCACCTGTGCTTCGTCAGGCTCCCTACTCTCCCGACATGGCTCCGTGTGACTTCTGGCTTTTCTCCAAGCTGAAAATGCCCCTGAAAGGGACCAGATTTCAGTCCAGAGAAGACATCATGCGGAATGCGACGGACCAGCTGCGCGCCATCCCAAAAGAGGCGTTCCAGCGCTGCTTCCGACAGTGGCAGAACCGTTGGGAGAAGTGTGTGGCAGCCCAACGGGACTACTTTGAAGGAGATTTAGTGTAAGTTTGTTGTATCTGGATACGAGTATTTTTTATGAACAAAGGTCGGATACTTTTTGAACCCACCTCGTATATGCCTTTCTTTCGTTTCCTCTTCGGGTTTTCTTGTACGTAATTAATAAATATTTGTTCTCCCTTTACTTTGGTTTCCTCTCATCCGATCGCTTTCGTGATTTCCTCAATTGAGTACCGGTGGCACGATTTGGCCAATCGCTCGGAATCGGGTTAGTCTTTTGCTAACGGCCCGAGTCGCAGCTCGCTTCGCTCGGCGTATCCATTAACGCTGCGGCCCGGGTGGGAGTTATCTACTCGCTTGCGGTCGGTAATAGTAAGCAGGTATTTGGGACTTAATTGACCAATGACCCTGGCTACTACCGACTGGGAGTGACGTCATGGCTTCCAGGATCGGAGACGGCCAGCTTAAAAGACAAGGGGACTAACCCCCCCCCCCCCTTGGTAACGGGAGTGCCGTACTCCGAATCCGCAACAATATATACATATATATATATACAGTCACGTGAAAAAGTAAGTACATCCCATGTAAAGTTTTGACTTTTTCAACATATTTCAACATACAGTGATTTGATCTTCATTTCAACAATATTGATAGATAAAGGTGATATAATATAACAAATATCATGAAACATTTACATTTTGTAGTCCATTGTATAATTTAAATAAACATAAATGCAAATTTCGCATGTGGAAAAAGTAAGTACACCCTTGGCGCTAATAGGTGGTATTGCCCCCTTTGGCAGAAACAACCTCAAGTAGGCGTTTCTTATAACTGTCTACCAGTCTCTGACATCGACTGGGAGAATTTTTTGCCCACTCCTCCATGCAGAATTATTTCAGCTGTGCGATGTTTGAGGGGTTTCTTGCATGCACAGCTCGTTTCAAATCTCCCCAACAACATCTCGATGGGATTTAGATCCGGTCTTTGACTTGGCCATCCCAGAACCCTCCATTTCTTTCTTTTCAGCCATTCCTTGGTTCTTTTTACTGGTATGTTTAGGGTCATTGTCATGTTGCAAGGTCCACCTTCGGTTGAGCTTCAACTTTCCGACAGATGGCCTCACATTATCCTCAAGCACCCTCTGGTACAATGAAGAATTCATAGTGGATTATATGATGGTGAGCTGCCCAGGCTCTGATGCAGCAAAGCTGCCCCAAACCATAATATTTTTCCACCACCATGCTTTACAGTTGGTATCAGGTTCTTGTGGTCAAATGCTGTCTTTGCTTTTCGCCAAACATGTCTTCTGGTACTGTGGCCAAATAGCTCTACCTTTGACTCATCTGTCCAGAGCACATTGCTCCAGAAGTAATGGTCTTTGCCGAGGTGTTTATTTGCAAACTTTAGTCTTGCCCTGATGTTCTTTCTGGACAGCAAAGGTTTCCTCCTGGCACATCTCCCATGTAGATCAAATTTGTGCAGCCTCTTTCTAATGGTAGACTCGTGCACTTTGACATCAACAGTTGCAAGAGCTACCTGTAGGTCCGTGATAACATTATGGGGTTCTTGGAGACTTTTTCAGCATCTTGCGGTCTGCTCTCGGGCTGAACTTGCTGGGGCGGCCTGGCCTGAACAAGTTGGCAGTTGTTTGGAATCTTCTCCACTTGTACATGATCTTCCGGAAAGTCGAGTGATTGATTTCAAATTGTTTGGAGATCTTTTCAAATCCCCTCCCAGACTCGTAGGCATCTATAACCTTCTTTCTGAAGGCCTCAGAGAGCTCTTTTGATCTAGGCATGGTGACGCCGCACACTTCAACAACAAAGAGCAAACCAAACTAAATGTCTGAGGTTTAAATAAGACAGGTTCCTCCAAGATCCTCTCTAACGATGTTCTAATCATTTGCACCTGAGCTGGTCCACCTGATTCTAATTTTAGGTATTTGAAGTAGTGATAAATGTCGGGGTGTACTTTCTTTTTCCACATGCAAAATTTGCATTTATGTTTATTTAAATTATACAATGGACTCCAAAATGTAAATTTTTCATGATATTTGTTATATTATATCACCTTTATCTCTCAATATTGTTGAAATGAAGATCAAATAGCTGTATGTTGAAATATGTTGAAAAAGTCAAAACTTTACATGGGGTGTACTTACTTTTTCACGTGACTGTGTGTGTGTGTGTGTGTGTGTGTGTGTGTGTGTGTGTGTGTGTGTGTGTATGTATATATATATATATATATATATATATATATATATATATATATATATATATATATATATATATATATATATATATATATAAAAATATATATATATATATATATATATATAAAATATATATATATATATATATATATAATATATATATATACATATATATATATACACATATATATATAAATATATATATATATATATATATATATATATATATATATATATATATATATATATATATATATATATATATATATATATATATATATATATACATACATACATACCAGTGGGCTCACCCGTGGGGATTCCACGGGCATTGACGTGTGTGACATTTCGACAAATTGAGTTAGATGCTGCACCTGCACATGGTTTCACAAAATGGTTACTGGCAATGTATTTACTTCTGATAACATGTGAATGCATGTGCATGCACATGGGAAATACAGTTTGAAATTTGTTATTGAATCGCATGTAAAATGTGACTAAGAGCTCAAATCCTCTCCCTCCCACATCACGCACACGGGGGAGAGAGTGGGTCACACACACGCATACACATCCACACATGTACACACACACACACAAACACATGCACACCGACACACATACACACACACACACACACATATATATATATATATACACATATACACACACACACACACGCACATATATACACACACACACACACACACAAACACACACACACACCCCACATGCATATATCCCACATCCGACATGTGTATACTGTACATGTTTGAAGTGTACGTGCACATAACTAATAAAATAAAAATGAAGAAATATCTCTCGGTAATTTCGTGAAACGGCGAAATTCGATGACATACACTCAGTGAATTCACTCGGTTTCTTGGTGAAAATTTTCCTTTGGGCGGTGTATAATCGCTCCATACGAAATATCTCTCAGCAATTTCCCATCTGTTAATTTATTTATTTTACATATGATGTATGTGAATGTATGTGAATGTATGTATGTGAATGACACGGCCATGCACACGTGAAATGGAGTTTGTTTTTGCACATGTGAAATTAACACGTGAACCTTTACTTCCGGATAATAATGTTGAATGAAATAAGAACGAAGAAATATATGTCGGCATCATTGTTGACGTTTTTGTGACGACTGTCATGAAACGGAAAAGTAATATATCTTAACGGAAAATAAAAAGCGAATTTTTCATATACAGACTTGGCATTTAATATGGAATATATTTTTTTTCTTGACTTGGGTTTACTTTCTTAACTCAGTATATCAATCTGGTGAGTTTCTTTTACACTTTGGTGATTTATTTGTTAAAAGAACCATGTAACTGATTGTCTGTCGCAGCAAGAAGTCAACAACAGGATTATATCACAGGTGGCGTGGCAAAATGTACGGACAGGTGCATTTGATGATTGGCTTCACAGTCGGGTATACAAGGGTTGTTGCGTTCTGTATTAGTGGAAAACAACTGCTGCACGTCTCCAAAAGTTATTGCCGCTTCCTCTGGAGATGGTCCGTCAACTCGACAATGCTGTTTGTCATGGAGTGGTGGCTTTACGAAATTACGGCATGAAACAGCGTGCTATTGCTCGGCAGTATGGCATCACTCAATGTCAGGTGTCAAATATCCTGAAACGAAATGCTCAGAGGGGTGTCCCTACTCCAATACCGAGGCCTGGACGTCCCCGCAGAACCACAAGGAGGGATGATCGCCAGCTGCACCGGTTAGTCCGCAATGGCCATACCAGGTCAGCTAATCGTCTTAGGGCTGAGTGGCAGCAACTGACAAATGTGCCAGGCCTGGACGTCCCCGCAGAACCACAAGGAGGGATGATCGCCAGCTGCACCGGTTAGTCCGCAATGGCCGGACTAAGTCAGCTTATCGGCTTAGGGCTGAGTGGCAGCAACTGACAAATGTGCCTGTATCCAGAAGGCCAGTCAACCAACGACTGGTTCAAGCAGGCTATCGTGCCAGGCGTCCCCTGAGAAAGCCACGCCTGACCAGACAACACCGCCAGCGCCGATTGCAGTGGGACAGAGAGCACCACCAATGGCAGCCAGGACACTGGAATCACCTGATATTCAGTGACGAGTCTAGATTTCCGGTCTATCGTCAAGATGGCCGCGTCCGAGTGCGCAGGCAAGTGCATGAAGCCTAAAACAAAGATTGTATAGTGCCAAGAGTCCAAGCTGGAGGTGGTAGCGTGACTGTTTGGGCTGCTTTTCATGCAGGGGGCAAAACTGACCTGGTTGTTCTGAATGGAAACCTGAACCAGTTCAAGTGCAGGGCCATTCTGGAAGAAACATTGCTTCCATTTGCTCGTGCAGCCTTTC
>NC_136273.1:79330843-79338343 GCF_964187855.1 Myxine glutinosa
TCCACAACACTAATGCACCCATTCACAACACCATTCTGCAACCGCACCACAAATGCCAATATCCAACCACAATTTACCTGTACCCTCTACCTAACACTTACACTACCCGCCCCGGGTATCCGTGATGGGGGTCCACTCTTCCCCCATCCACACCTTCGCACCATGCACACCACTCCGTACCACTTACTCCAACTCTCTCCACACACCTGTACCTGCACACCTGTGCTCTCACACCTGGTGCCACCTGCACCCTTCTCTCCCCAAGCGCATTCGCGCTGATCCACAACACTCACTACTCATACACTGCTCCACACACCTGTCCAGCTCTCACACCTGTTCAATTCTCAACCACACGGCATCATCTCAGCTAACTACTCCCTTCTGAAACTTGCGCTTCCCAGTCGTCCCTTTAAACTATTGCGCTCCGTCATTATCATCCACACTAATCTACCTGCGTCCCCACTACAGGTATCAGTCACTAACTAAACTTAACGTCACCTAATGTCATCTTCGCTAGATCCCTACACTATAACCTCACCCACCCGGGCTAGTTTTCACTGCCATACACCCCATAAGCTATTGCTCCTTTGCCCCCCCCATGGGAAGGGTGGCAGGGATGCCACCCTTACCCACCGGGCCTATCGCTCCTCAATCCCCCAGTCCTCTGGCACTAATAAGCCCCCCTTATTCAGAGGTACTGGGTCCCGCCTCGGCATCTAAAGCCGAGGCAATCCACGGGGGCGCCTGCTCGCCGGTGTAAGGCCTTATCCGGTCGGCGTGGACGATCCGAGGGAGGGCTCGTGGCCCCATTTTGATCTTAATGACCACGTCACAGATTTGCGACAGGACGACTCCTGGGCCTTGCCAGGGGGAGGTGAGCTTTGGGCACCTTCCCTTCCGCCTCCGGGGATTAAAGAACCAAATCTTCATCCCCGGAGCGTATTGACTCCCCTGGCTCCGGTCGTCGTACCTGCGCTTCATCTTTTCCCCCACCAGATGGAGTTGGCGGCGGGCGAAGGCATGGACTAGCTCCATGCCTTCCTCTAGGTGACGTGCGTACCCCTCCCTCGGCGGGTTAACCACTGTGTCTGGCACGGGACCGCATAGCAAGTCGGCGGGAGCCCGTAACTCCCGCCCATACATAAGCAACGCTGGACTGCATGCGGTGGCCCCGTGCTGGCTGGTTCGGTAGGCCATAAGCAAATAAGGGAGATGTTCGTCCCAGTCATCCTGACGGGTGGCGGTGAACAGTGCCAGTTGTTGTATCAATGTTCTGTTGAACCGTTCCACCATCCCGTCAGATTGTGGCCGCAAGGGCGTGGTTCTTGTTTTCCGAATTGACAGGAGACTGCACACATCTTTTAGCAATTTGCTCTCAAAATTTCGTCCCTGGTCGGTGTGCAACTCCTGTGGAATCCCATGCCGGCACACAAATCCTTCCACGAAGGCCTGCGCTACCACCCCTGCTTCTTGGTTGGGGAGGGCGTAGGCCTCCGGCCACTTGGTGAAGTAGTCCATCACAACGAGGATGTACTTATTACCTAGGCGGGTGCGGGGTAGTGGGCCTAGGATATCCATGGCCACCCGCTCTAGGGGGGCCCCCACCTGGTGTAATTGAAGGGGGGCCCTCATCCTCCGTGCTGGTCCCTTTTTGGCAGTACAGGCGTCGCATCTCCGACACCAGTCCTGTATGTCGCGCCCCATATTCACCCAATAAAACCTCCGGCGTACCTGCGATGTCGTCTTTGTCCTGCCCAAATGGCCGCCGGGGCGGGTACCATGCACCTGTTGCAATATATCGGTCTTAAATTTATTTGGGACTACCACCAGCCAGGAAGTTCTATCAGAGGGAACCTCCACCCACTTGCGATACAAGATGTTATCCTTCAATTCCAGGGTCTGCCACTGAGCCCAATATGCCTTTGTTCGTGCCCCGAGGGGGGTGACCTCTTCCCCCTTTGGTCTTTGCCCCAATTTGACCCAATTGAACACTGGCCCCAGGACAGGATCCTCCTGCTGGGCCGTGCTCCATGCCAAAGTTCCGAATTCCTCATCTGCGGTTAGTGGCAAAATTGGCCCTCTCACCCGGGTTGCCCGGACAACGAGGGTCGGGTCCGAATCGCCCAATTGTTCCCTCTCCTCGTGTCTCGCACAAAATTTGCAGTTTTCCCCCAGACAAGGACGCCGAGAGAGTGCGTCCGCATTACCATGGGCCTTCCCGGCCCTATGGGCCACATCAAAATCGTACTGCTGCAACTTTTCCAACCACCTTGCAATTTGGCCCTCTGGTTCCTTGAACCGAAGGAGCCATTGCAAGGAGGAATGGTCAGTTCTAACCAAAAATTTCCGCCCGTACAGGTACGGGTGAAAATGGTTCATGGCAGCCAGCATGGCCAATAACTCTTTGCGAGTGACGCAATAATTTCGCTCGGGCCTACTTAAGGCCCGACTATAATAACCAATCACTCTCTCCACGCCCTCCTGTGTCTGAGACAAAACTGCGCCCAATCCTTCCTGGCTCGCATCCGTGTCCAGGGTAAATGCCCCGTTGCCAGTGGGGTACGCTAGAAGGGGTGCGGATGTTAGACACCCCTTCAATTTTTGGAAGGCCTCGTGGCACTCCCGTGTCCAATTAAATCGCGTCCCCTTCTCCGTAAGCCGGTGGAGGGGACGGGCCAACTCCGCAAATTTCGCCACAAAGCGCCGGTAGTAGGAGCAGAGTCCCAAAAATCCCCGCACCTCTTTGATGGTACGTGGTGCGGGCCACTCCTCTACCGCTTTAATTTTGTCTGGGTCCGTTTTTACCCCCTCGCGGCCGATCACGTGACCTAGATAGGCCACCTCTCTTGCAAACAAAGTGCACTTACTCGGGTTCAGCTTCAACCCTGCCTGTCTGAGGCACCCGAACACCTGGTCCAAATTAGCTACTGCCTGGGGGAACGTTTGGGCATGTACCAGGACGTCATCCAGGTACACCAGGCATGATTGCCATGGCATGCCGCCTAGTACATGCTCCATCAATCTTTCAAAGGTGGCGGGGGCGTTACACAAACCAAACGGCATCACAGTAAACTGATACAGTCCCTTACCTGTGGAAAATGCCGTTTTCTCCTTCCCTGCCCTATCCATCTCCACCTGCCAATACCCACTCTTGAGGTCCAAAGTTGTGAACCAATTTGAGCCCGCAACGGCATCGAGGGTGTCATCAATCCTTGGCAGGGGATATGAGTCCTTGAGTGTCACGTTGTTTAGCTGGCGATAGTCCACGCAGAACCGCGTGGTCCCATCCTTCTTTTTGACCAGCACAACAGGTGACATCCAAGGACTTCCCGAGGGCTCGATCACACCTGCGTCGAGCATTTTTTCAACCTGCTCGTCAGCTTCCGCCCTCTTGCTCCAAGGGAGCCGTCGGGCGGCCTGACGAATAGGCCGGGCCTCACCGGTGTGGATCTGATGTTTCACCAGGCCCGTACGTCCAATATCCTCGGTGGACAGGGAGAAGAGGTCCAAATGGGACCCAACCAGTTTGTGTAAGGCCTCCCTCTGGGTACCTCCCAACTCTACGCTACTACGATTTACCATCTCGCAAATGGGATCGGGCCAATTCCTACTTGTTATTGAAGGCTCCCCCCGGGGTCGGCTCGGCTGGACGTTCTCGCCCCTCACTGTCGCGACTTCCTCAACTGGGGTGCAGCCAGCTACCCTCGTGCCCCTTACTATAGTGCGTGGTTCTGTACTCATATTTATTACTCGGACGGCCACTACCGGTCCGTCCGTTTTTACAAGGGTGCGGCCCACGATTAAACCCGGTATGGACTGCGCTGCCACCGGTTCGACCAGGCCGCAGGACTCCTGCCATGTTGGGCGAGCTGCCCACCGGGCCGGCACTATCGCCTCGGCCCTTGGGGGGATGGTCACGGCCTCGGAAGCCTCCAGCTCCGCTCTCTCGGCCGTGCTCACTCCCCCTAACGGCAGCTCTTCTACTCCCACCTGCAGGATCCCCCGGCACAAGTCGATTTTACAGCCGCTGGCAGTCAACAGGTCCAACCCTATTAAACATGGGTCGCACACCTCCGCCACCCAAACATCTATCTCCCTCCTTACCGACCCTAACTTGAGGGTCACAGAACCACGCCCTATGATCGGGGCCGTTACCCCGGTAGCAAGCTGCAAACTATAATTTTGCAGGCGCTGGATCTTATCCCAGCCACCTGCGCTCGAATCAAGGACCACAGGGCTGATGATCGTGGCGCTAGCTCCTGTGTCCACTACGGCGTCTACCCCCACGCCGGCAATTTTGCATCTAATTTGTCAGACTACCGGTTCCAATTTGGCCACAATAAATGACCTGTCGCGTCAATGAGGGCTCTCCTCCATCCTCTTCTGCCGAACACCGCCCTACGTGCCCGACACCTTCTAGTTTCCCGGGGTCTGGCGGGGGGGTGTCTGGGGTCGGCTAACCCGCTCCCCCCTGGGCGGAGTTGAGGACCTCAACCGCCGGGGATCATCCCGGCGCGTGGCTCGACAGTGCCGCGCCAGGTGACCCAGACGGTTGCAAGTGTAGCACCTCACCTGGTAAGGTGCTTGTCTCCGGAATTCCAAATTTCCCCCCCTGTAGGTCCGAATTGGATTACCCGCTCGTGGTCCACCGCGGGCCACCTCCGGGGCCGCCTGCCATGGTCCAGGTCCCGCCAGGCGCTGGTCCACCAGCCTCCGGACCATGCCCGCCAGGTCAGGACCCACGTCGTGGGCGGGCCCCCTAAGGGGTCCGCCCTCCATCGGGGGTCCCACCTGGCGGACCGCCATTGCGAGACGCTCGCCCCCCCGGGCCAGGGGCCTCGCTGCTTCCCAACGGGCCGCAGCGTCAGCCGCCTGGCTCAGAGTCTGCGGGCGCCACATGGCGAGCTGTTGCCGGAGCTCAATGTCCGGGAGGGCCTGGATAAAATGGTCCAGCGCCAGGCTTTCCCGGGAATCCGCTGCCATGCTAGCATGTGCGATCCCCACTGTGCGGCGAATGTCGTGGGCAAGTTCCCCGATGGCTTCCTGGGGCTTGCGTTTTCGCAGCGCGAGCTGAGCTTTAACAAGCTCGCTCTGCTGTTCAATGCCGAATCGATTAATTAGGGCGTCGCGGAGGGCTGGCAGGGTGAGAGCACCCGCTGGTAATGCCGTCAGCACCTCCGCCGCCGCGCCGCGCAATGCGGCCACCAGGTGTACTCCACCTTCGTCCTCACCCCAACCGTTGCCCTTACACACACAGTCGAACTGCGCCAGGTACGCGCGTAGATCACTCTTGCCGTCATACGGCGCGAATGGGACCTTGTGGGACCACCTCGTATGCGAGTCGTTGCCCGCCTGCCGGACCCCGTGCGTCGCCCCTTGCGGGGTCAGCGCGGGGCCGAACCGGCCGGGCCCCCACAGTACATTACCCCCAAGGGGCTCTCGTGCCTCCCCGGTCCCTCCAACAACTACCCCTGTTGGTGTCGATGCATGGGTCACACCTCCGCAACCCGCTACCCATTCCATACCACCACAACCTTGCTCACCCACACCTCGCACCTCTCGTTCCATACCCTCCGGACCAGCCATACACCTCACTCGTAGCCTCTCACGAACATCCGGGTCTATCTCGACCCCCAAGCTTATTAAATCACCTGGCGCATCATACGCACGACCATATTGGTCACCACTTACACCGGGTCCTCTTTCTCTTCGCTTCTCCTCCATCACCTGCGAATCCCTCATCCGGTTAATGAGCACATCATCACGATCCGAACACAGACTTTGGACCAATTCTTTTACTTCCTCCTTTATCTCTTTCTTATCCTCTCTCCGTCGCTTCTTAATTTCGCTCACCCCTTCTTCCACTTCTTCTAATTTCTGCTTCACCTCCTTCATCTCTTCGTGCGCCCCTTTAAGTTCTTCCTCTAACTCCACTTTATTTTTTTCTATGTGCTCCCGCACCTCCCGCTCTTTAACCTCCATCACCTCTACCACCTTGTCCATTTTCCTCGTCAGGTCCTCATGTACCGTCTGACACTCTTTTTTAATTACCCCTACGTCCTTTTTCATCTCCTTCTGTGTCGATTTTAAACCCTCTATTACCGCTGTGTTCTTCTTTACCTGGTCCCCCAACTCCTTTTGTCCCACTGTCAGTTGTTCTACTCCCAGCGTCAACTCCTCTATACCCCCTTGCAGTTTTACAGTCCCCTTTCTCACCTCCTTCTCCATGCGCTCCTTACAGTGCCTCACCTCCTCGCGCACTCCTCCGACCTCCTCACTCACTCCTCTTCTGATCTCCTCTCCCATCACTTGCATCTCCTGCCCAGATGCCACCCTCATCTGCTCCATTTCCTCCCTGTGAGCATCCAGTTTGGTTTCTACCCCCATTCTGACCCCCTCTATCTGCTGCCCCATTTGTTTAACTTCCCTTTCCGCTTGGTCCCTAATGTCCCTCAATTTGCCTTCCATCCTGTTTTCTAACCCCTCTAACCCCTCTTGCATCCCTTCCATTTGATTCTCTTGAGCGGCCATTCTGTTTTCTACCCCCTCTAACCCCTTTCTCACCTCTTTTATCCCGTTGTCTAACCCCTCAAAATTATTGTCTAACTTCCCAAATTTCTTGTCTAACTCCTCAAAATTATTGTCTAACTTCCCAAATTTCTTGTCTAATCCCTTAAAATTATTGTCTAACCCCTCACCGGTACCCCTCGCTTCGTCCCTCATTACCCCCATTTGGCCCTCTAATCGCTCACTATCAGCCCTCATTTGCTCACTCTGAGCATCCATCCGATTCCCCATTTGTCCCATACTGCTTTTCAAACCTCTAATTTGGTCTCCCAATTGCTCACTATTCTTTTCCATAAGGGCCGTCATTTGCATAAAAAAAAGATTCAAATCCCCCGGTGGCGTAACCATGGTCGCGGGCGTGGACGCCGTGGCCATCTGCGAGGCGCCATTTTGTGCATCTGCTACCCTCGCTGCTTCGCTCTCCTCACGTCCCTCATTTTGGTCCTGGACCGACCCTGCCTCACTCTCCTCTACCGGACCCCAGCCGACTTCGTCTGCCATAGCGCGACTTTCAAAATTCGGGTTTTTATATTTTGTAAAACACAATCAAATTTCGCTGTTATAATTTCGAGCGCGTAAAACGCGCTCCGGATCGAATTCTACCTCCCAACACCAATTGTTACCCTAGTGGTACAATTGGTGTTCCAAAATTTGGGCCTAATAAATTTAGTCCCAGGTCCGAATCCGACACTCCTGACACCAATTGTTACAGACGCGGTTGTGGATGTTGGTTTACCGAGCGGTTTGGTATGACCGCGTCTGCACGTTTACCCGATTATCCTCGAACCTTGGCCGAGCCGCGCTACGCTAGATCAATGAAGGAAAAGGACACAACGGCTGGGATTAAAATGACACGACACCAGGGATACGGTTCTCAAGACCTCCGGAGGAGGTTATAATATGGCGGAAGGTTAGATTACAGGAATGAGAGGG
>NC_136273.1:79340843-79403343 GCF_964187855.1 Myxine glutinosa
ATATATACATATATATATATATATATATATATTGTTACGGTCCGCGGATAAGATGTTGTTTACCGAGCGGAGGCACCGCGGCCGAACAGTTTTTCCCCGACTAAATCCGATTCCCAAACGTTGGCCGGATCGCGCCACAGCTATTCAATATGGAAAAGACAAAGACGACACGGATGTGAAGAAGAGGAAGACGAAGGCAAAAAAAGGTTGGCAATACTACTAAATTTATTTACTATTTCCAGGCTCAAAGAAACCAAGGAGAAGGAAAGATAATAAAATAATTTACAGAAGCTTTTAGAGACACAGTGAAAATACGAGCTTATCTAACAGGCTTAACTTATTCCCAGGGACAAGACAAAAGACAGACTACGAACACACTTACACGGGGAATGATGATAGGAATGGCAGGTGGATGGCTGGGGGGAGAGGGAGGTCCAACGGGTCCGGCAGCACGATCGGCGCGTTGGGCAGCCGCCGTTCCTTCGCGGCCCTGCTCCAAACTGCCGTCCAGGCCCCACGCTGCTGTGGCTGCAGTTTCGGTGGCTCAAACTGCTGGGGATGCAGTTTCAGTGGCTCAAGCTGCTGTGGATGCAACCGCCACTCTTGTCATGGACCTCTCTTTGTCATGGACCTCTCTTTGTCATGGACCTCTCTTTGTCATGGACCTCTCTTTGTCATGGACCTCTCTTTGTCATGGACCTCTCTTTGTCATGGACCTCTCTTGTCATGGACCTCTCTACGCAGCTTTGCTCTGACGACTCTCTTGCGCGCACGCTTTTATAACGCCTCCGGCGATTAAGCCGCCGGCCTTCAGGACACGCCCATCGGTGTGCTCACCTCGGCCATGGTTGGTCGCGCGACCCTCTGGCTCCGCCCTTGATGACGACGGGCGGGCACGCCTTTCTTCCCCAACCCGAGCACATGTTCAATGGCGGCTTTGGAGGGGATGTAATTGCAAATTGAGGCTTGGCCATGACGAAAGGGGAAATGGAGGTTTTGGGAATGGGAATGAAGGGAATCTATCTATTTCACTTGGTGCAATGGAGTGTCATTTTAATGGAAGACAAGGCCTTACCCTAAAACACATAATAAAGATATAAGCTACTGAACAAGGGTTTTATAGTGTCCTTCAATGGATGCTTTATGGAATTAACTACCGGAACGCCCTTTGACTTTTACACAACACTGGAGGCAGGAGGGGCCAGACTCAAGCAATAATAATAATACACACAATCAAAAAAATACAGTCCTCATATCCGCAACACTGCACCCTCCTCCTCTTAGGCATGTCCCGGGCCTACAACTTTAATTTAGTGTGACACGTAGGTGTAGTTCCCTCTACTTTTAACCTGACCCTGAGTGCGACAGTTTTAAAACATAGATAAATATGTCCCGCTGCTCCATTGCACCCTGCCTAATAGACTCACGCCCACAGCTAACCGAATTACGGCATGGTCTTCAAACTATACACTGACGGTGGGGAGCATTATTTACAGTGACGCTACTTTATTTACAAAACGCAACCCAGGACCTGTGATTGTTCTTTCTGGGGGGGAGACAGTCTGCTCTGCATCAATGCACCATGAAAGCACCCAAAACGCACCAATACACCCTCAAGCACCAATCGGTGCACAGTCATCACTGTCCATCAAAATAAAACCAACAACAACCCCTAACCCTGCAGGTGGTCTCTTGCTCTTCGGCTCCCTCTGCTGGCTATTACTATGTTCCTGATGTTGTCATCTTCCTTTGCTGGTGGCCTATTTGCAATAAAAAATGCACCCAATGTGTCCATGTCTTTTTATTTATGGCCCACAGGGGCCGACTACGTATGGTTCACCTGTGGGGCATCGGTGCCCTGTGGCCAAGGTCCGCCAGCAAGATTTCGGGCCCTCATGGCCGGTTCCAGCAGAGGGGCCATGCCCCAACCCATGGGGTCCATCAGTGGTGCTCGGCCACAGACATGTGGTCCATAATGTGGTGCATCAATGCAGACAGCTGGTTCTGGGAGTTCCGGGCGCACAATGGCGGACTCACGCACGCTCCCCTCGGCGCCCAGTGGCGCACAGGTCCCCATGTGGGAGACAAAAGGGGGGACAATACAGATGAGCGAGGGGTAAGGTCACAAGGGTACACATCAATAAGGCAATGCAAGGCGAAATGCGTACGGAGAGCGAAGTGAGAAAGCTCGTCCATACCGTACGTCACCCCCCCTGTCACCTACACTACCCTTGCCCTTACCCCATATGTACAAAATCTACACCTTTACAAATTCGTCGCGACTGTCACGTCTTCCCCATATTTCTCCTATACCAAATTCGTCTCCACAATCCCTCTATCCAAAATTTGCCATCACCCAATTCATCATCAATCCTCATAAGGAGGAAGAGATGGAACATCAAGCACAATGTCACACCCACGTCATGATGCGTCTCACAATCCAAACATCTGCACCAAAATCATAAAAACAACCTGGCATGGTGTGGAGGTACGTCATCTCAGGTGAGTGGATGCAGATGGTGCGAGGAGACTTCAATCCTAACTATCCTCTAAATGACTTTACCACACTTTACACTACCCGGGGTCTTTCCCTGCCAATCCATTGGCCACCTTACACTATGGGTTCTAAAAACCAATTCCCATTGACCAAACTGTGGTGCTTCTCAATTTGGGGTCTCACTCTCCCGATTCAACTCCCTGTGTCCTTGCACAATTTCAGGACTGGGGCGTGTAGCTCTCCCAGCAGGTCTACCCACCTGCACACCTCCACCACTGCAGTTGCCACCCGAGCTTACCTAGCTCCTCACCCTAACCTTTCTAATTGGGGAAGGCCCCTCCTGGCTCTGTCACCGCTCGGTGCCCTCTGGCACTGGGCTACCCGGGTCCGTCCTCCGGATCCTCGGGCCCCATCCACAACAACTCTACCGGCTCCCAGAGCCCACCTGCGGCCTCACCTGGCCGACATCCTCACAGTGGTGGAGTGCCCAAACCAACTACACACACTAACAGGCTACACGCCCAGCCATTTCCACAACACTAATGCACCCATCCAAACACCATTCTTTCACCCGCACCACAGATGCCAATATCCAACCACAATTTACCTATACCCTCTACCTAACACTTACACTACCCTCCCCGGGTATTCGTGATGGGGGTCCACTCTTCCCCCATTCACGCCTTCGCACCATCCACTCCACTCCATAGTTTCTATCATACTCACTCCACGACCATCCATTCCAATACTCCAGATATTCCACACTACCATTTATTCCACACTCCATGTATTTCACACAACCATTCTCCATACACCTGTCGTTGCACACCTGTGCAATCACACCTGGTGCCACCTGCACCCTCCTTCCTTCCTGGACCATTTGGTCAGCACAACTCACATCACCAACACTCACTCATACACTGCTCCATTCACCTGTCCAATTGCACACCTGTGCAATCACACCTGTTCACCATACACTTTTCACAATACACTTCTGAATACACCTCCAACACTCACACGGCATCATCTAATCTACCTGGTGCCCTGCTAACTTAGTGCTCCCCGTCTTCCCTTTAAACTAAGCACATACCACGTCATTATCATCCACTCTAATCTACCTGCGTCCCCACTACAGGTATCATTGTCACTACCTAATCTTAACGTTACCTCTTGTCATCTTCTAGGTCCCTATCATTTTATCCTAACCCTCCCGGGCTAGTTTTCACTGCCATAAACCCCATAAGACTAGTGCTCCTTTGCCCCCGCTGTGAGGGATGGTGGATTGGCCATCCCACCACATCGGGCATCTCCCACTACCAATTTGGCTCGTCCAAATTCCAACCAATCAAAAATTTTCCAATTACTGCCAATTCTATTCACTTTTCTAAATTTCGGATCAAAACCACCATCACTATTATCATCATCACAGTCCACTATATCCTAGCCTCGGTGCGTCATGACATCATTAAACTCGGCTTTGCAATGAATTCGGGTGGTTTGGTCGCCTGCAGGTTGAATCAGTCCGGCTTTCGGTTCAAGGGAGGTGGTTTGGTCGGGCCGAGATTCCACGCACCATCTCGGCGCGGTAACCTTGCGGTCCGGTCCCGGGCCCGATGACCGAGGCTCGCTCGTTCGGAACCCCGTCCCCGCGAGGGGGCACCGTTCCGCTTCCTCCCACTCGCCCTTGAACCGGACCGGACGCCTCGCCCGACAAGGCCCGGACTCGACCGTGCAGGTTGGGCCCAAGCCCGAATCGGCAACGACGCTTCGAAGAGAAGCGACGCCGCATCGATCCGCGCCGGGCCTCGCATCCAACAAAGCACACCGCGCCCCGAGTGCTCGCATCGGCCATCCGTCGCCCTAAACGCTAACCCGTCCAACGTCGATGCTTTACTCGCACGCCCACATGCACACGCGACCCTTTTGACACTCACAAAACCCGGCGTTCCAACGCCGTCCGTCCATTCCACCAACACACTCCCTGTTACACACCACACCTCTTGCGCACACCTCGGTCCACACCTCTCCTCCGTTACGTCCTCCGTAACACTCACCATGGGCGTGCACTCTTGCATCCACCCACTACCGCGCTCCGATGTGCTCTCCCACACCCGCGCCATGACCAACTCAGGTGTGCTTCCTCGCACCCCCTCAACCATTCCAAGCGTGCATTCTCGCACCCGCTCCACCACCAACTCACTCCTCGTGTCACACTCCGTACACCCCGACGTGCATTCTCGCTCGCACTCGGTTTCACTCCCACACTTTATAACACACCCACTCGCCGACGCACACTTTTTTTTCACACGCGTGCCATTTCCACTCACACGGGACCCTTCACCAACGCCCGGGTGCCATATTGACCCCAATCGCGCGACAATTCTCTTGTCGTCAAACATCCTCCTGCAAAATCTCCCCGCACAATACACAGCACGACTCACCTGCGGGATTCCCTTCTCCACGCGCACCTGCAAACTCTTTATTTGGTTAGTGAGCACACCATTATGAGTTGAGCACAGACCTTGCACATTTTCCATTTCTCCCTGCAATTCCCGGGCTACCTCCGTCATCTCTTCAATTTTAATTCCCAGCACTGCTTTCTCTTTATTCACCACGACGACCGCTGGCTTTAATAAAATTCCCTCTTCTACCTCAACGGTCGCCGGTTGCCCTTTACCCCGGGTCGCGATTTCTACCCCGGTCCAGTTACCCGTGCTTTTCTCCACTTCGCTCAACCAGTGCTTCTCGACCCGCGTTACCTCGTCGTGCACCCTTTGGACTCTCTCGCCCACCATGCGATCCATGGTCTCCCCACATTTTTGCATGCGGTCACCCATTCTGTCCCCAATCTTGCCGATTCGCTCCATTTTGCTTCCTAGCCTCTCAAATTTATTGTCTAAACGTTCCCTGGTACCCCTCGCTTCATCCCTCATTACCCCCAATTGCTCACTCTGAGCCTCCATCCGGTTTCCCATTTGTCCCATTTGGCCCTCCAATCGCTCACCCTGCAGGTTGAGGGACGCCTGCATTTGCACCATAAATTGCTCCATGAGGGCCTGCATTTGGGCCATCCCTCCCACTTGTGCAGTGGGTGCGGCCGCCGTAGCCATGTGCGAGGTGCCATTTTGCGCGCCTGAAGCCTCGTGCGCGAGGACGCCATTTTGCGCGCCTGAAACCTCCTCAACAACATTGCCACTGTTCTCCTCCTCTCTTTCCTCCACATACATTTCCCCGAGGTCCTGGGTCGATTCTACCCTGTCTATCTCTCCCACCGGCATCCCGTCGCCTTGACCAGCCATGGCGCGATTTCAAAATTCGGGTTTTGTAAAACAAAAGCAATTTCGGTAGTTTGTAATTTTGAGCGCGTTAAGCGCTTCAGGTCCGAATCCGACACTTCTGACACCAATTGTTACGGTCCGCGGATAAGATGTTGTTTACCGAGCGGAGGCACCGCGGCCGAACAGTTTTTCCCCGACTAAACCCGATTCCCAAACGTTGGCCGGATCGCGCCACAGCTATTCAATATGGAAAAGACAAAGACGACACGGATGTGAAGAAGAGGAAGACGAAGGCAAAAAAAGGTTGGCAATACTACTAAATTTATTTTCTATTTACAGGCTCAAAGAAACCAAGGAGAAGGAAAGATAATAAAATAATTTACAGAAGCTTTTAGAGACACAGTGAAAATACTAGCTTATCTAACAGGCTTAACTTATTCCCAGGGACAAGACAAAAGACAGACTACGAACACACTTACACGGGGAATGATGATAGGAATGGCAGGTGGATGGCTGGGGGGAGAGGGAGGTCCAACGGGTCCGGCAGCACGATCGGCGCGTTGGGCAGCCGCCGTTCCTTCGCGGCCCTGCTCCAAACTGCCGTCCAGGCCCCACGCTGCTGTGGCTGCAGTTTCGGTGGCTCAAGCTGCTGGGGATGCAGTTTCAGTGGCTCAAGCTGCTGTGGATGCAACCGCCACTCTTGTCATGGACCTCTCTTTGTCATGGACCTCTCTTTGTCATGGACCTCTCTTTGTCATGGACCTCTCTTTGTCATGGACCTCTCTTTGTCATGGACCTCTCTACGCAGCTTTGCTCTGACGACTCTCTTGCGCGCGCGCTTTTATAACGCCTCCGGCGATTAAGCCGCCGGCCTTCAGGACACGCCCATCGGTGTGCTCACCTCGGCCATGGTTGGTCGCGCGACCCTCTGGCTCCGCCCTTGATGACGACGGGCGGGCACGCCTTTCTTCCCCGACCCGAGCACATGTTCAATGGTGGCTTTGGAGGGGATGTAATTGCAAATTGAGGCTTGGCCATGACGAAAGGGGAAATGGAGGTTTTGGGAATGGGAATGAAGGGAATCTATCTATTTCACTTGGTGCAATGGAGTGTCATTTTAATGGAAGACAAGGCCTTACCCTAAAACACATAATAAAGATATAAGCTACTGAACAAGGGTTTTATAGTGTCCTTCAATGGATGCTTTATGGAATTAACTACCGGAACGCCCTTTGACCTTTACACAACACTGGAGGCAGGAGGGGCCAGACTCGAGCAATAATAATAATACACACAATCAAAAAAATACAGTCCTCATATCCGCAACAATATATATATATATATATATATATATATATATATATATATATATATATATATATATATATATATATATATATATATATATATATATATATATATATACAGTGGAACCTTGACTTACGAGTGCCCCAACTTACGAGTTTTTCGAGATACGAGCCGTCGCTCGGGCGGTTTATTGCTTTGAGATGCGAGCCGAGATCCGAGTTACGAGCTTTCGCCACCCGGTCACGTGGTTATCTTGCCGTGCAAGTACAGTATCTCTGTCGTATAGCGCTGGATTTTTGTTTTCGCATGTTGGTTATTTTGAGTTTACGCCGCCAGGTGGGTTCTGGTCACGTGGTTATCTTGCCGTGCAAGTACAGTATCTCTGTCGTATAGCGCTGCATTTTTGTTTTCGCATGTTGGTTATTTTGAGTTTACGCCACCAGGTGGGTTCTGGTCATGTGGTTATCTTGCCGTGCAAGTACAGTATCTCTGCCGTCAACTTGTTCAGAGTGCCGGCGATAGCTCGCCTTCTCTTTGTGGAAAACACGGTACTGAGAAGAAGAAGAGGATGATGTGCTCGGATATAAAACACGCAATCGTCGAAAAACATGAGCGAGGTGTCGAGGAGGACGTATATAATGGCAGAGGAGAAGAGCATGCCAGGCCACAACTTGTGGATATAAAACACGCAATCGTCGTGTTTTATATAAAACTTGTGCTTGGATATAAAACACGCAATCGTCGAAAAACATGAGCGAGGTGCCGAGGAGGACGTATATAACGGCAGAGGAGAAGAGCATGCCAGGCCACAACTTGTTCAGAGTGCCGGCGATAGCTCGCCTTCTCTTTGTGGAAAACACGGTGAGATCCTTAACATCCAACAACTAATGGGACGCAAACGGGGCGCCCAGTTTAGCGGTACACACATTGATGAATCACCCTGCCTGTGATTCACCCATGACAGGTTATAGCTGGGTCGGGATTCAAACCCAGGCTGGACAGTTTAGACTTTAGAGTCAAGTGTGCGTACCTCCAGTCCAGGCCATCCTGCCAACTTGTATGCTGCATACAGGTGAAATATAAAGCGCGAGATATTTTTATATATACTGTATATTTAAAAAAAAATTGGTGTGGTTTTTGGCGGGCTGGAACGGATTAATAGCATTTCAATGCATTTCAATGGGGAAATTTGATTTGAGATACGAGCAATTTGAGTTACGAGCTCGGTCACAGAACGAATTAAACTCGTAAGTCAAGGTTCCACTGTATATATATATATACATATATGTGGTAGAATTCCAGTCAAATCCCATTTCCAGCCAGGAATTTCACATTCGGCCCTGTTTGAGCACCCCTCGAGAGAAGCTGGCAAATTACCCCTGGCCTGTGATGATATGCCCTGTTTGTTGAAGCTTTCAGGCACCAACCTTGAACAACTAGCATCGTGGACGAGAGGACGCGGCTTGAAAGCTGCCTCTTACAAAAACAACTCCAATGTTATTCTTTCCATCCTGTCTTTGAAGGAGAGTTAAATATTTCTTGTCGAGTATAAAGACCCTCGCCTGATGTGGTTCGTTGAGAAGCTGGTGTTAATGACAGCTTCTACCATGTACATGTTAAGCCTTAATAAATCCTCCCGTAACTGTCTAGATGTCTCAGATTCATCTCCAAGGGGGTTGGAGTGGGCGATAAATCCCCAACATATACATACACATATATATATATTTTGTAATATATTTACATATACATATATGTGTGGGTCTGATAAAAATGTGTTCATTAATGAAGAGAAATGTCCTGCCAATCAAATTTTCATTGCATCAGAAAAATAAACAAGAAAGCATCTCAAAATGCAAAGCCCGTCTGCATCCGCTTTGTACTCCAACTAAACTTGACGAAAACGACAGTTTAAAAAAAACCGTCCATTTTACTAATTTGTCTTCTCCATATTCTCATTTCCAGGGTTTGTTGAAAATTTAATGACAAAAACTCAAATGGTAAAAAAGTTAGGTCTTGGACAGAAGGACAGACACAAGCAATTATTGCAAAACCCCATTTCCACCTTCGTGGGGGAATGGATTAACAAGTTTTTAAAAACAATATGCAAAGTTTCCATCGATTTAGTAAAATACTCAAATACGACAGAAAATTAAACTCGCATCTTCTTTCATCCCTCACAACCCCACCGAACCCCTTTCCCATGTAAGAATTATAAATGAGAATTTTGTCTCCACAATTTTAGATTTCACTACGAGAGCATCATCTGCATTTATTGAAGCCTCGGCTAAAAACAAAATACTGCGTTTGTTTTGAAGAACAGGGCGGAATAACAGGTAGATTTGGCATTTTATTGTTTTAAAGGTTATGACAAATAAAAAAAGAGCAAAACCTTTCGTTGATCAATGTATCATGTAACAACCTTTCATGGGTTCTCCTTAAAGATGACCGTTCATCCGTGCGAATCTCGGGCGATTATTTTTCGGCAGATTAAACACATCTGCGCTTTGTTCGCCGGAGAAATGAACCGTGCACAGGTGTGAATCCCAGGCGTGCTCCATAATCTCAGACGCGTTCCAGGCAAATTTCAAAAGCATCGACGGCACTTCTCGCAAATTAAAATTCCAACGCACAAAAGATTATACTTTAATAAGCAAGGGATTCGCTAATTTGTTAGATTTTTGAGAGTCAGAGTTAGAAATTAAACTTCCCGATTCACCGTCATTTGAGTGGGAGTCAAATGGAAAGAAACTCCTTGTGGATATCTTGAAGAAGAAAAAAACAGTTCATCAAAATCGTGTGTGTAGTCCTGGAGAAGAAAGCAAATACCTATTTGGGGGAGGGGGATGGAGGTGGGCATTTAGAAATCAAGGTCTACGGGGGTCTGCGGGGGGTTTGACGCCCTCAAAATAGGCATTTCTCTCTTCCCCAAAATTACACACACGATTTCAATGAAACTAGACCACAACCTTCATCACCCGTGATTGTTCGAAAATCAAATAAAAGAGATAAATAACATTTATCTAAATTTTTCCAGAAATTGAGCCAGAATAAGTCTCAGTCAGCAACATTTCCTGGTCGGTCAGAATCAGTTGGGAATTTGGTGGAACCTCGCGATTAGAAAAAAAATAAATGGAAGGACAACAAAAATGTTACAAGGTTATTCTTCTTCTCCTTCAATAGAGATACAGAATCAAGGCAAAAGGAAGGCCAAAACGTTACACACCAACATGTGCTCTTTGTGGTTCCGGTATGTTACGGAGGATGTCGGTGAAAGAGTTAAAGATGTCCCTGTAAGCAGCAAGAATAATCTTGACGACGGTGAAGTGCCAACAACAGGCCTGGCGCATGGTTGCCTCAGACACCACTGAGCCACCCTGCATGATGAGAAGTATCGTGAGGGAAGCAATGAACTCAATAAACATCACTTTGTGCATGGCACATGTGGAGAGTGGTACACAATTCAGGAATTTACATGAGAATGCCATAAAAAAAAAAACAGGGAAAAAAAAACCAGGAAAACATGAAAGGACAAGTAAGTATACGAACAGGAAGTAAGATATTTTTCCCAAGGCAGCAAATGGTGTGTGCATTTGTGTATAAACTTTAAACCAGGTGTCTGAAGTGTTATAAACTTTTGTTTTCATGTCGTGAAGGAATCTAAGTGGTGGATGGACAATTTTTCCCACTCCCTTTCACCGACCCCACCGACCCTTCACCAGTCCCCCACCATAATCACCCCCCTTCATCCCTCACCTGGTTGCTTACCTTTCTGCTTTGAGATGTGGCATGTGACATGCATTTTGAACTAGAACTTGTGAAGCAAAGTCAAAACAAACGGCAATTGTCATATTCCTGTGGCTGTTCCCACATTGCGCGTGATTAACAACCAAGCAAATTCAACTTATCATCACATTAAGTCAGCATCTTTGTTAGCCGAGGAGAACTGCAAATGCAGAGGGTCTCCGTCCCTCTCCCTCAGCGGTGGCCTTATACGGTGAATTTTGCCATCAGTGTAATGGGAAAATGCTGGGAATAATAAAACTAGTTTCTTTTGACATTCTTGATAAAAAAACATTTTGGCAATGCCATCTGTAGTTTGACTATTTTCTAATGTAGGGTATTGTGCTTGCGTTCAACTTTCCAGGACAAACTGATCTTTACATCCAGGCTGTCAATGTGGATCGTAAATACAAGGAAAATGCAAAGACTAAAACATGTTCTGAGTTACAACTAGGGTGACTTATACAGTGGTCCGACTGTATATGTAAACATGCACATACATAAAATTAAATACGACTTCCTACCACTGTACACCCTCTATAAACGACAAAAAAACCCGCAAACACTCTCGAATCATACCGCCATAAAACTCGAAACACCCGCGAGGGATCGCACCTTTGCAAGATCACATGACATGCCATTGTCTATGGTCACGTGACCCACTGTGAGCGGGAGCAAAGCTACAGCGGCTGACTTTTCTGAATGAATATTTTCGTTTATGGACAGTTATTGGGATTTTTCCTGGAATGGTGGCTTCGAGTTGCATCAGTATGCCAACTTTCAACTTTCTAACCAGCTTAGAAAGTCCCAAACATTTATGTGCGAATGGTTATGATTGTATTGTCCATGACACATAAGCCAACCTTAACAATTCAGGAACACAATATAAACAGTGGGCACATAAAACAAAGGATCTTAGACTGAATAATGAAATAATCACAAAAACACAAGTGCTTCAACAATTTTAGTTTCAGACAAAAACGAATCAGGTGTATTCATCACCTGCTTCACATAGCTTTGGCCAAAGAGAAGAATCTCGAGAGGTTCGATGAAAGGGTCTCGAGATATTGTTGAAACAGTTTTGCTCGGTGCGGAATTCTTGGTTGGTCGAAGAGAACTGTAAATGGAGAAAATGTATTTTTCTTGTGCAAATTACATATATTTGGGTCCTATCTTCAAATAGATATTCTGATAAATCATGGTGCACAAAAAGAGAGACCTTTCCTTGTTACCCTGCAGAGTCTAAACTCAACAGTCACCTCCATTCATAAATAATGTCCCCTTCCCTCGCCTGTTGAACTGTCTTCTTGACACTGAAGTATTGAGCTTTTCCCTCCAGGATTTCAAACCTGCTAACATTGGCCTCCATCATTTCTACCTGAGTTTTAATACACTTGCTGAGACGCTTTGTCAATCTCCACCTCCTTCTCCCCCACTTGTGCTGTGAAGCATCCACACATGTTCTCACGAGACTGCTGAGTATTTCCCCTTTTTTTAAACACAAGATCGAGGCTCGTGTAAGAGCTCTTTTGTATACAAGAGCCCTTCATCCCATGTTGTGTTTGTTGATCCTCCTCTCCCCCCCCCCCCCCCCAACCCCATACTATGCACTCCCATGAGCCTGGATCACTCTATATAATAAATAAAAAACACAAAGAGAATTAACGTGAGCAAACGAACGACATTTTGATGCTTTTACCATACTTGGTTGTTGAGGATTATTACCTTCGCAAAAGCGGAAGGTTATGTTTTGATCGCTGTGTATTTATTTGTATGTCTGTGTGTGTGTGTGTATGTTATTCGCATAACTCAAAAAGTATTCAACCGAATTGCATGAAATTTGGTGGGATGATTGGTTATTATACGGGACACATTTGATTAGATTTTGGGAGCAATCGGGTCAAAGGTCAAGGTCAAGGTCACGAAAAGGTCAAAATCGTATTTTTACCAAGTACAGAACAGTAGCTGCGGCGAAGGTATGCGCTCTACCGAGTGCCCGTTCTAGTTTACATTGTGTGGGTCCTCCCATTCACACAGAACCAACCAATTTGCCCTCAGCAAACAAAAAGTTTCGCGAGTAATAAAGAACATCATCGGATTTCAATCGACATTTAGAGCATCTCCGGCTATCAAAGCTCATCAAAATTTCAGTGGGCTTTTGAGATTTAAACTCTATATTCCTGAGGGTTTTATCTGAGTGCATTACAAGCAATCTCAAACTTCAGCAGGCCCTCACACATGACCCCCAGAGAAGGAGCAACGTTTGTTATTAGCCAGGAGAGCAAAGCATACATACTCAGCACAGCAAGAACAGCAAAGTACATGCAGGGAAGGATTGGTAGCAGCAGCTGCTTTTAGCCAAAGCTCTGATTGCTAAGAGTCAGAAGCCCCACTGGAGCATTAAAACACATAAACCATGTGGTCATGCAGATGTGAACGACTCCATAAAATGCAATATGTAATAATAAAAATTAAAATACAATGATAAGTTAAATCGTAGAATAATCCTTCAAGCATTATACAAAACGATTAACCTACACATGAGACAAAATAATTTATCTGACCACTGTAAATATGAAAGGGCCATCTACATATTACATGTGTGTGTATATATATATATATATATATATATATATATACAGTCACGTGAAAAAGTAAGTACACCCCATGTAAAGTTTTGACTTTTTCAACATATTTCAACATACAGCTATTTGATCTTCATTTCAACAATATTGATAGATAAAGGTGATATAATATAACAAATATCATGAAACATTTACATTTTGTAGTCCATTGTATAATTTAAATAAAAATAAATGCAAATTTCGCATGTGGAAAAAGTAAGTACACCCTTGGTTCTAATAGGTGGTATTGCCCCCTTTGGCAGAAACAACCTCAAGTAGGCGTTTCTTCTAACTGTCTACCAGTCTCTGACATCGACTGGGAGAAATTTTTGCCCACTCCTCCATGCAGAATTCTTTCAGCTGTGCGATGTTTGAGGGGTTTCTTGCATGCACAGCTCGTTTCAAATCCCCCCACAACATCTCGATGGGATTTAGATCCGGGCTTTGACTTGGCCATTCCAGAACACTCAATTTCTTTCTTTTCAGCCATTCCTTGGTGGATTTACTGGTATGTTTAGGGTCATTGTCATGTTGCAAGGTCCACCTTCGGTTGAGCTTCAACTTTCCGACAGATGGCCTCACATTATCCTCAAGCACCCTCTGGTACAATGACGAATTCATAGTGGATTTTATGATGGTGATCTGCCCAGGCCCTGATGCAGCAAAGCTGCCCCAAACCATAATATTTCCACCACCATGCTTTACAGTTGGTATCAGGTTCTTGTGGTCAAATGCTGTCTTTGGTTTTCGCCAAACATGTCTTCTGGTACTGTGGCCAAATAGCTCGACCTTTGACTCATCTGTCCAGAGCACATTGTTCCAGAAGTGCTGGTCTTTGCCTAGGTGCTCATTGGCAAACTTCAGTCTTGCCCTGATGTTCTTTCTGGACAGCAAAGGTTTCCTCCTGGCACACCTCCCATGTAGATCAACTTTGTGCAGCCTCTTTCTAATGGTAGACTCGTGCACTTTGACATCAACAGTGGCAAGAGCTACCTGTAGGTCCTGTGATGACATTCTGGGTTTCTTCGAGACTTCTTTCAGCATCTTGCGGTCTGCTCTCGGGCTGAACTTGCTGGGGCGGCCTGGCCTGAACAAGTTGGCAGTTGTTTGGCATCTTCTCCTCTTGTAGATGATCTTCCGAACAGTCGAATGATTGATTTAAAATTGTTTGGAGATATTTTTAAATCCCTTCCCAGACTCGTAGGCATCTATAACCTTCTTTCTGAAGGCCTCAGAGAGCTCTTTTGATCTAGGCATGGTGATGCCGCACATTTCAACAACAAAGAGCAATCCAAACTCAATGTCTGAGGTTCAAATAAGACAGGTTCCTCCAAGATCCTCTCGAACGATGTTCTAATCATTTGCACCTGAGCTGGTGCACCTGATTCTGATTTTAGGTATTTGAAGGAGTGATAAATGTAGGGGTGTACTTACTTTTTCCACATGCGAAATTTGCATTTATGTTTATTTAAATTATACAATGGACTACAAAATGTAAATGTTTCATGATATTTGTTATACTAGGGCATTGCCCGTACTATATCTATATCTAAAATTATATCCCCCCCCTCTATTTACATGAAATGGTTTGGTCCAAAGCGAACGGCTTCCGGAGTTTGGTAAAGAAATCGCCATCGCGTGCACAAACGCGCAGGAAAGCGAATGAATCGCAAATTCGTTTTTATTAGTTTTAAAACATAGTTTAACGCCAACATAGTTTGCAAACGTGAAATAAATGAATACGCTCTCAAATGTGCCATCCGAGGCAGAGTGTGTCCGCCACGTTCGGCACACGCGATAGTTCGCTGCTCTCTGATTGGTTGAATCGTTTTTTGGACATAGCTCGGTAAGTAATTGTCCGATTAATATGAAACCTTGAAAAGGCACATCCTCGGGTCCCCAGCAATATACCTGGCAAGTTAAAAGTATATCGGACCCGTGGTTGTCGAGAAACAGCGGTCACAGACAAACAAACGTACAGAGATTACTGGAATTATAGATAGATTATATCACCTTTATCTGTCAATATTGTTGAAATGAAGATCAAATAGCTGTATGTTGAAATATGTTGAAAAAGTCAAAACTTCACATGGGGTGTACTTACTTTTTCATGTGACTGTATATGAAAAGACAACAATTTGTGGTATTGTCAGTGGTGGTTCATATGCAGCCTGTGGCTGCTTGGCTGCATCATTCTCTGGGGGCGCGGCTGTGCCGCTGATGCAATGCTCCCAGTAAGCTGGTACTCATTTTGCCGACCTCTGAAGGAGTCAACCCCCCTGGTGTTATTTCAACGGCAGGACAGGGGCTCAAACTCAGGACCCAAAATCTCAAGCCAGCCACCTTAACTGTTAAGCAACCCCAGGCTTTGTGGTGTCACGAAGAAGAGAAAATGTGAATAGAAAGGGAAAATTTAGCAGGCACGAGTGGAAAATGGACAAGATGTACAGAGGAAATATAAGCACAGGTGATGCATAGTCATTGTCGTTTCATGTGTAGCATGTGGCTGAGAGTTTGCATAAATGCTGGGCGCACAGCTGTGCCCCGATGCATTGCCCCTGTAGATTCGAAAATACAGGCATTTAAAGGCCATTTTCCCTGCTAGAGCGGGGGTTAGCCTTGCGGTCCCCATGACAATGTTCTCCATTTTGCCCTATTTTCTGCATCTCTCCTTGTTAACCCCCTTGCCCGCATTTCTTCTTCCACCATCTTTAGCCAAGTCTTTCTCGGTCTTCCCCATCCTTTACTTCCTTCAACATTCATTTCCATCACTCTTCTCAACCAGTCACTTTCATCCTTCCTCAACACATGAACAAACTATCTCAAACTGTTCCTCTTCACAGCATCAATCACAGGCAATATTCCCATCATCTTTCGCAATTCATCATTTGTCTTCCTCTCTCTCAACGATACTCCACTGTAGATTCGAAAATCATACTGTAGATTCGAAAATGAATTTGCAATTTGTTCAAGATGCCGGTGATAACTCGTCGACTCCATGAAGGACAATGACATCTTTAAAGTTGACGAACCAATGCCAAAGGACGGGAAGCCCACTTTAATGTCCATATGAGGGATGGCACACACATTGATGAATCATCCTGCCTGCGAAACATGATATTAGCAGCGTATAGCAGGCCCGAGGCGAACCCAGGCCTGACAGCTCAGAGGTGTGTGTGCATATCTCTGACCTATTCTCTGATCCAGGCCAGAGGGATGTAGGAAACACATGAAAGAGGGCAAAGAGTGTCAAAATGTTTACCTCTTCCACCATAGGTGGACAGAAATGATGTTTTCTCCCCTGTTTGTCCATCTGTGAGCAGGATATCTCAAAAGGTTATGGACTGATTCGGATGAAAGTTAGTGGACAGATTTGGTGTGTGACATGGACTTAATGATTGGATTTTGGTGTAGATCTCAATCCGGATAATATCTTCTTCTTTTTTTTTTCAATTGATTCTTCACCATTGAGAGATAGGGCCAAAAATAATGTCTCAAAGATTTGTGGATGGATTCGGACAAAACTTGGTGGATGAGTTGTCTAAGTGACGAGAACATGCCAATTAGATTGTGTTTAAGATCTGGATCCAGATCCGGCCCATCAGTTGGACAGAAAATTTAAACTGTTCAGCCTGGCAGAGGTATGCACTCTAACGAGGGGTGTTCTAGTTACCCTTGCCAGAGGAGATGGTACTGCATTTGACTCCGTCTGTCTGTCTGTTTACTTGCTTGTTTGTCCGCAGAGAATAAATATAATTTTCTCTGCAACCGTTGGTCCGATTGACAGGAAATTTTCACCATAGGTGCAACTCCTCCTGTAGAATATTTTAAACGATAATTATGACGTCATAGGTCCCGTGGTATGGGCGCCATATTGGAAAAACCGAAAAACGTTGCACCGCTATATCTCTGAAAGCGCTGCATCGAAAAAATTTGGACATGACTGAATTTAAAGAACTCTCCATGGGGAATAAAATATGTTGATGATGTCATAGGTGCCTCCATTATGACGTCATAATTCGACAAGTACAAAACTTCATCCGATCAAGATGAAATTTCTTGAGCATAATCTAGGGATAAATTGGTGGAGAAAAAATAAAATAATGACGTCATCGCTCACGTGGTTCAGCCGCCATATTTGTTTTCACACAATCACCTTAAAACCACTGAAAACACGTCCTGGCGAAGGTCTGCAATCTCCGATTGCTCTTTCTAGTTTCATATGTAAGAGAAAGACGGCCACTTACTCAAAAAAAAAAATCATCTAATTGCAGCACATAGCAAATAAGAAAAAAGTGAAATTTTCATTGGATGGCCTGTTTAGCATTCCCATCTGAACCCAAGGCTCATGATACTGGAATCGCAGATGCAAATATCATATATGGTGTTGATTTGTCCAATGTCAACCAATATGCTTTCAAATTCATGCAAAATTATGTCTCTTTGTGTGTTTGCCATGCTAGAGAGGCTTAGGTGTCCTATGTCCAGGAGTGCCTTTTGTCAAGCAAGTAATCAGACAAGCTCCTCCATGAGCCTTACATTACTGCAAAATAAACATACAAAGAAATAAGTATGTAGGATAGACAGCTGGGCAAGGTGGGAGGGGGGGGGGGCATGAAGGAGGGGGTACTATAAATAAATCTGATGACAGTGTTTCGTACAGCCTGGACTTAAGCGTAACCCTTAATTTAATAACCTCACTCCTTTACATTTGCACAGTACCAATTCCCAGTTCACCTTCTTTAACTTCTCTCCCCTTTCCCAACTAATAACATCCCTCATCATGACATTGCCCCCATTCACCACGTGATTGCTTGTTGCAGTGCCACAAGACCGACATGCACAGTTAGAGAGACTACTGAAAGGTGGAAGTAGTCAAATATGAGCGGCAGGTGATGGTGTAGACCTGCAGGCAGATCAGCATGCAAATGAAGAGTACGGCTGCTTACTGGCTGCAGCTCGGTTGCTTCCCTGTGCCTGTCGGGAAGCAAGCAAGCAGAACTCCTGATTAGTCCAATTTGTGCAATTCTAGATACTGATTAATGCTATTCTAGATACTGATTAATGCTATTACGTGTGCAGAGACAACAACTGAGCACAGCAAATATTGTTAGGTAAGAAAAAAAACAACAAAAAACCCATAAAATTAACCACAGGTATTGGAAACAAATAAAAGCGTTCCCCAGAATAGCATTCTTTCATTGAGACCCTCAAGCATATCAAGCTCATAGACCGTCAAACCTTCAAAACTTAAACTTCCATCAAATGAGATAATTTAGCCCACATGCTCAGCCACTTACGTGAATTGGCTGTTGATGAAGAAAAGTTCTACAAGCAAATGAAGCTCAACTTCACTCAAAGCTTCCTCAACCTGGGAGTAAGTGAGCAACGCACAAGCACGAACAACGTTTTGAGAAAGTGTAGATATTTCTTGCCCGATAGGGGACATTTCATTGCACAACACAAAGCATCACTGAAAGGTTGTACCGATAAACAGGAAGCACTGCAAGTCACTTCATTACCTTTCTTCTTCCATCAAGGAAGAGCAGCACTTTGAAAAGAAGAACGTCATTTATCATCACCTCTTCATTCTTGTAGAGAATCGTAAAGGTCTTACTACAGCCAATGCCATCGATACAAAAAGCTGGAAAAACCATTTCTCCATCTGCAAGACAAAGATGACAAGAAGGTCCAGACTCTGGTAAATTACAATTTTGTGATGTTGAAATCTGTATGCAACAAAGAGTATGCGTCGTCGACAGAGAAGAATGCCAAAAATAAACGAGATGGTATTCATAGAATACTCACCCCACGCAATCGACTTGATGCGAGCCAACGCTCCTGTTTTTTTAACGTTTTTCTTTTTATTTGATCTAATATGGCTGTCAGACCACGTGACCAATGACATCATAAATTTACATTCTCCAAAATAATTGTTGTATGGATCATGCTCAATAAATTTCAAGCTGATCAGACGAAGCGTTGTACTGGTCAAATTATGACGTCATAATGAAGGCACAATGACGTCATCATTAACACCACTTATTCCCCATGCCGAGTTCTTTACAATAAGCCACGTTTCAATTTTTTTTATATGGAGCAGTTTCGGAGATAGAGGTCCAAAGTTTTTCGGTTTTCGCGAGCTCGCGAGCGTAGGGTAAAAACTGTCCACCTTTGCAAAGGTCTCATTGGTGGGATTAATGGGATTGCAGTTTCAGGCAGTTTAGAAGCGAACCGTAACCATTGCCTATAGAGGCAATGTGGTTTTGTTTTTGTTTTTTGTTGGAAGGAAATGCCACAGTGAAGTAATCAGGGTCAACAGCTCAATATCCAAGCATTTAATGGTCCAACACGTCTGTGACCTACGATTCAACCTGCCAGTCTGGAAAACGGTGGAGAACAAAAACGCAACAATGGAACATTTTCATTTGTCAGAAATCTCGTGGGAAGCCATCATGATCCAGCAGACATAATCTAACAGCGGCTTTCTTTCCCAATTCAACCACGTCTTTACGCTGAAGTTTAGGATTATTAATCCCGATAGTTTTGCAAAATGGCAAAAATGAAGCCGAGTAAGAGGAGGGGGTGGGGGCTCGTCCCTACCAAGACCCCTCCACTCCCCCAAGCTTCTCCCAGCACCTCCTTTGTTAACCCACAATGATTCTAAAAGGGTCGACCCAGATGGTGTCATACAGCTTGCATATGTAAATATTCATGTAAAGGGTCCAGCTCAGTAGGTTCCAACCTATAGTGTGTGCGGACCCTTTCCAAAATCCCCAAAAGATCATTGGACCACCATGTACGAATAACACCATTTTCACTTGCTCTCTTCTTCAATGAGCCGGGTTTTAGTGAAGGTTCCATTGCTGATACTTCCCAGCCAACACAAATATGATGAACCACGGAATTTCACGACTTGTCACTTCGTACTTGCGGCCCATCGTAACATACGTCATTTGTTGGTGTGGGGAGGCTAATGGTAGTTCCCCCGCCGACAACCCCGCCGTCTCATCCTCCTACCTCTCACCCATCGTGGACCATGCCAATGGATTTGGAGACTCCTAGCCAGATCCAAAGATTGGAAACACTGCTTATGACATCTCGTAAATATAAAATTCTCAAAGTATTTGTTTTGTTTCAGTCCGCAATTAAAATCATCAAGTATCAAGGGTGTGACCATAGCAGAAACTTCGAATAAAGAAGACATACAAACTTGTTAAATACAGGGTGATGCAGCAGAAAAATGCTCATTAAATCCACGAAGAAATTTCAGGAATAAAAAAAAAAAACAACAGAAGAAACAATCCATCAAACTTGGGGAAAACTTTCTTTTTGTATACCCTGAAGAGGTTACCACAGCCATGTCCATTGCATTAAGGAAGCTCTGGAGGGATGGCATCTGTGCTCGGATAAAAAAATGTCGAATGCTGGACAAACTGCATCAAAGCTAGAGACCGAGGGGAATAACACAACAACTAAAGTCTGTCCCAATACACCATCAAATAAAGTAGCCATGTGCTACAAACAAAAACAAATAATAATTCGAACTATGGACAACTTGAAGGCGCGCCATTGCAAATCCCGACGCTTCCCATCTAGATCAAAGTTGAAAGATGGCTAAACGTTCTACCAGGAATGACCCAATATCAAATTTTGAGTTAATTTTTTCCCATTTTGACCCGTGTCCTTAAGTCCCTCCTGGGGCATTGACCCAGGTGTCAAATCCCCCCAAAAAATATCAATACATATTTCAAGCGTTTCCCAAAGTTGATTGCATGTACCAAGCTTCATTACAAAAATGTTTTAAAATGTGCTCGTAATTGTATTTTTCGGTATTTGACCTTTTGACCCCACCCCAAGAGGGAATGGGGGTCCAAAAATGATACAGATATTGCACCTTCAAGCCATGTGTTGATCATAACTACCAGGTTTGGTGAATTTCTGCCCAAAAGTTTAGGAGATAGTGTGATGAATGGACAGACAAACAGACAGACTGAGCTGATTACAATATCCACCCTTTTTTTTTTTTTTTTTTTTTTTTTTTCAAACAGCGTGGGGATAACAAGAATAGGTAGAACGAATCAGTCCATGGTAGAGCGCATATCTCCGCCAGGCTGAACAATGAACAGTTTATATTTTGTATCCCACTGATAGGCCAAGTCTGGATCCGCATCTGAAACAAAATCAAATCAGCTTGTTCTCGTCACATAACCAAATTGTACAGCTAATTCTGTCATAATTTGTCCAGAACTTTTTGACGTATCGTGCTACATATCATATTTGGTCGCATCTCTCAATGGTGAAGAATCAGAGCCTGGTGTTGGCTTAACAGTTAGGGTGCTGGCTTGGGATCCTCGGATCCTGAGTTCGAATCTTGGTCGGTCGGTCGTTGAATTAACGCCGGGGGGGTTGACGGCAAATTGAGCACCAGCTCACTGGTAATTGGGGCACTGCATCAGCGACACAAACGCGCTTCCAGAAAAATGATGCAACCAGGAGCCACAGGCTGCATACGAAACAACAACATGGTGAAGAATCACTTTTAAAATAAAAAGTCTCGTATCCGGATTCGGATGTTCACCAAAATTGAATCAATTCTGCCTTGTCACACACCCAATCTCTCCACCAAATTTCGTCCACAGATTTTTGAGATATTCTGTTCACAGCCAAACAAACAAACAGACAGACAGACAGACAGGGGTGAAAACATAACGTCCGCATGCACCTTCAGCGGATGACGTAATAAGTCTGTCAATGGTACTACATGTATTATGTAGGTGAGGTGGAAACCTTTGGGATGAGCCACATTAGCAGGTACAGCAAGCGCACAAAAACTATATCCAACCATGTATGTCTATTAAATTCTGTTTTATTATGATCAACCACCCGTTTCAAAAAAGGCAATTATACGCATTAGAGATAAATTACAAACACATTTCCAACTAGAACGGTAGGGCGCATACCTCCGCAAGGCTGAGAAGTTTACGTCTTGTATCCCACTAATAGGCCAGATCTGGATCCGGACATGCACCAAAATCGAATCGGCTTGTTCTTGTCGCCTCACCAACTCATCCACCTAGTTTTGTCACAAACCGTCCACAATTTTTTGAAATATCATGCTATATAACGTTTTTGGCCCCATCACTCAATGGTGAAGATTCACTTGTAATTTTGACAAAATTCTCGTATCCGGATCCATATTCGAATCTTCACCAAAATCAAATCGATTAGTCCTTGTCACACACCCAACCTGTCCACAAAGTTTCATTCGATCATTCGAATCCATCCATAACCGTTTAAGATATCGTGCTCACCGAGAGACAGACATAGGGGTGAAAACATAACCTCGGTCCACTTTCTATCGTTGAGGTAATGAATGTGATAATACTAAAGTACATCTGAAATTTAAACATCGGAACACACAGATTGGAGAATTCAAAGAAGAGTGTGCATTCATCCGTTTCCACAGAAACCTCGCATTTGTAGGTCAAATGCTTTGAGAGAGAAGAAACCTCACAATAGGAGGAACTTAAGAACGAAATGAACCTGCACATATAGTTTCCTCAATCGCCTTATTTAAGGCTATCAGGTTTTGTTTAGTTCTTATCTGTAATGCGATTGGAAATTATTGCATCCTCTAAATCGCTATTGTTCCAGAATTCAGACCAGGAGGTTACTGGGAGAAAAAGCTGACTTGCATAAAGCAGCTGTTTATGGTGACTTATGAAGATCTGACTCAGCCTGCCAATGACTTGTAAAAAAAAAAAAAACTAAGAGCATATCATTACACAAGTAAACACATTCAAACAAAGTGAGACCAACATCAGATATTTCAGACTTGGTATTCTTTCTTTTTTTCCAAACAGAAGCGAGCATCATGGAAGAGATAGAACACAGCAGAATAGAAGGACTCAGGTAGATTACAATGGAAACAAGAAAAAGAGCAATCAGAGATTGCAAAACCCACGCCAGGATGAATTTTCAGTGGTTTTTAAGGCTTTTGTGTTAAAACAAATATGGCGGCCGAACCACGTGACCGATGACGTCATCATTTTCTTTTTCTAAACTAATTTATTCCTAGATTATGCTCAATAAATTTCATCTTGATTGGACGAAGTTTTGTACTTGTCGAATTATGACGTCATAATGGAGGCACCTATGACATCATCATTAACATATTTTATTCCCCATGGAGAGTTCTTTACAATGAGCCATGTCTCAATTTTTTCTATTCAGCGCTTTCAGAGATATAGAGGTGCATCCTTTTTCGATCTTTGCAAGATGGCGGCCGAACCACGTGACCTATGACGTCATAGTTATCATTAAAAAATTCTGCAAGTGGTGTTGCACCTATGGTGAAACAAGATGGTGGCCATACCATTTTGTCTCATTAATATAGTGGGTGGAATCAAGTGACAGACGTAGATGTAGCTGTCCGACGAATTGGCACACATTTCAAAAATCGACACAAACCAAGAACCCCAACAACAACAACAGCAACACAAAGTCTTCTACCGCATCCTCTCTGGCCTAGCCCCCCCACCCCCAACCCTGTCTGTGCTCTGTCCCCAAAATATTCCAACAGGTCGCACAAGATCTGCCAGCAATCCTCTTCGAGTGAAACTGCCAAAATCAAGACTCTCTGCTCACCTTCACTCTTTCATTCCTCTTTACTCCCACCTCTGGAACAAACTCCCTCACTCTCTTCAATCCCATTCCTCCCTCCAGGTCTTTAAAACAGCTGTTCACCACCATCTCTTAACTTCCCCCATCCAAAACCTTGATCTTTTCTACCCCCGTTAATTCACCCCAGATCCACTTTCTGAAATACCGACTTCTTTCCAGGAAGTCCTCGCAGTGTCCATGTGTTTTTTATACCTCTCCCACCCACACCCCCCTTCCCACGCCTCCTCCACCCAAGCCCTCTCCCTCCCATAGATCTCCCGATGTCCCTGCTCTCAAATGTTGTACTTGTGTGCTTCCCCCTCTCTCCCCATCTTGTCTCCCGCTCCATTTATTATATGCCTTATGTGTCCGTTTGTTTTTTTGTCATTAATGTAAGCTCTTACACGAGCCTCGATCTTGTATACAAAAAAAAAGAAAAAAAAAAGAAGAAGGTCTTGTAACCATGCAACACGGTGCAGGTTTAAAAAAAAACTACAAAGGTTAATGGCAAAATGAGAAGTAGAAAAAGAAAAATGGGCAAAAACTAGAAAACAGAATGTGACTTGAATGTGTCGATGGATATTTTTCTGCCCATGACGGATGTCAAGTCACACTTACATTTGATCTCAATTATAGGTCACATGAGAGAGACAGAGAACGAGACAGAGCGACACACACACACACACACACACACACACACACACACACACACACACACACACACACACACACACACACACACACACACACACACACACCTTGCGCAAAAGACTCAAGTTATGGTCTGAAAAATGATTTTCAAAGGGCACATGACATTTAACGTGCTCAACCTAAAAATTCAATCAGTTCAACTTTGTAATATAAGACACACCTGTATAAAGTTTGGTTGAAATCCAAACAATGAGTCACAATATATCTGGTTTAAAAGTTTATTAGATAATGGTCATATGACCTTAGATGCTTGACCTTTTGAGATAAAATAAAATCAGGTAATCTTTGCATTACAATCCATAATTATGCCATGTTTGGTTGGAATCCCTAAAGTGATTCACAAGTTACTGTGGCCAGACAGACAGACAATGAAAACATAACGCCTCTGGCCTTCCACTAGCGGGAGCATAATAAAGTTTCAGGAGATCACCACAGACTATCAGGGTGGAATGCACATTCGTAAAAGCTATACACAACTGCAGCACGTAAGCCACAGCTCTAAAACCACCTTTAGAGGCCATTTTTCCCCGCAAGCGGGGGTTGGCCTTTTTCAGGGACCGTGGTTGTTGTTGTTTTTTGGTCCCCTTTTTGAAGCAATGTTTTACGGCCGGATGCCCTTCCTGCCGCCAACCCTGTTTGTCACCTTTTACGACAAACAGGGAATTACCAGTGAACTGGTACTCAAGCCACAGCTCTATAGATGAAGGGAAACCAAACATGTGTAATATAAAATGGCATGATTGCATTTAATATACAGTATGTAGATTGCCACCAGAAAGTATTTACACCCTTTGACTTTCTCAATATTTTGTTACAGCTTGAATTTTAAATGGATTAAATTGAGATTTTTGGTCATTGATAAACACATAATACCCCATAATGTCAAAGTGGATTTTTTTGTTTTCATAATTTTTAACGGGATCATTAAAAATGAAAAGCTGAAATTTCATGAGTCAATAAGTATTCAACACCTTTGCTATGACACTCCAAATTGAGCTGAGGTGTATCGGATTTCCTTTGATCATCCTTGAGATGTCTCGACAAATTGAATTGAGTCCACCTGTGACCAATTAAATCGATCGGATATGGTTTAGAAAGAAACTCACCTTTCTATATAAGGTCCCACAGTTGACATAGTCAGAGAGCCTACTACACTCTATTTCAACCCATAGCATACAAAAGGTTTGACCCCCTAGAGTTGTTGGGGGTATCAAGCTGAGTAAAAAAAAGTATGTAAGATTGACCCCCCCTGCTGGAACTAGTCACCAGACCCCCCTAAAATGACCCCAATAATGGGTTATTTCAACCCATCTCATACATGGACCAAATTTGGTTACAATATAGTGTCATGTCAGGACATTACAAAAATGTCAAATCTAACAACTTACCCTGCTGGAAAGGTGATGTTAGACCCCCCGCAAAGTACCCCCCAAAATGGGTTATTTCAACCCATCTCATACATGGACCAAATTTGGTCACAATATAGTGTCATGTTAGGACATTACAAAAACATCAAATCTAACAACTTACCCTGCTGGAAAGGTGATGTTAGACCCCCCGCAAAGTGCCCCCCCCTAAAAACGGGTTATTTCAACCCATCTCATACATGGACCAAATTTGGTCACAATATAGTGTCATGTCAGGACATTGCAAAAACATCAAATCTAACAACTTACCCTGCTGGGTAGTGGGTAGGTGATGTTAGACCCCCCCCCCCCCCGGCCCCAAAGTACCCCTGTTTCAAGCCATCGTTTACATGAACCAACTTCGGTCACAATCATGTCATCAGGATATTACAAATTATCAAATGTAACAACTTAACAGCTTAAGACATGTCTGTACATTGACATACATCATCATTTAATGCCCCTAGTTTAGTAAAAGTATGCAAATGACCTTGCTAGGCCCTCCTTGGTAATATTTTTTGTAAACTACGGAAGCCAATAGAGGACAACCAATAAAATATTGTTGATGCACTTATAATAGCATGACATGATCAAATATAATATAATAATAGAAGCCTGAATGAAACCAATCAGAGATGATTGACTTGTAGGCATACTATCCTAAATTTCATGAGCATTATATGGTCAAATAGCAAATACATTTTGTATTTAACTTTCACAGATACTGAACGAGCCCCTCCTTGAGGAACTGCATATTCTAGATTTTCCAGTTTTTAAGCAACATGCTTTCATATAGTAAGTATGGAAACTTAATCTGAAGAATTTATGTTTTCCTCTTGACATTCCCCTCTTCTTTTGGTTAATAATGATAACAAAGTTGATATTTGTTCCACATTAGAGGATATTAAAATGTTTAACAATCAAACATTATTTGAAATGCATTGGTTTGATAATTTAAAATGTTTAATCTTATTACAAAGATTAACTAATAAAGCTCAGAAGCCTCTTACAATGGAGATTAATAGTTAAATCAAACTTCTATACTTGTAGTTGTAACTTGTAGTGTGTATGCTGATTTCATTAACCAACACTTGTAGTGTATGCTGACTTTATTTGATTTGTGATATTAATTTTCAGATACAGATGGACTCTGACAGAGATACCACAATGGATACAGTAAAAAAGAATGTACAAGGTACAAAATTACATCCCTTATATTTTAAGAATTTGATGATGCACATTGGCCCGTTTGAAATTTGATGTTGCAATGATGCTGGTGTGAAAGGAATGCAAGTCACTCTGAAATATAAGTCCACCCTCCTATCCTTGATTTAAAAGTAAGCTTGATGCTCAGTATTGCATAGAGATGACTCCCTTAACCTCACCACGCAAGGTTTACCTATTTCATGTATATTCCGGGGGGGGGGGGGGGCTTTTATTCCTTCCACACAGGTTCAAATTATGACAAATTGAACATGACCAACACAAGCCTCAACAAATTTGCTTACCATATATTTCTTTTGTTTTCTTTTGTTTTCCTTAATTATTTTGTGTTAATGCAGGTCCCATTTGTTCACTGCACGGGGAAGGGACAAGCAAAGCTGTAGATCATGGTGCTATTATTCTCTTCACACCCGACACTTTAAAGAGATGCACAAATATTCTAGAAGTACGAAAGCGTTGTTCTCTAAAGTATGCAGATAGTGTGTTACCTGAAGAGGTAGATGGTATGCATGGATATCATAGAAGCTGCTACCAAAAATTCATCGCTTTGTCTAAAGCACATCGAGATGCGATCAGTAAGGGTACGCCCCCAGACACCGAAAATATGCCATCCAGCAGTGTGAATAGAATGACCAGGTCAAATATCCAAACCCCTAAACCTACAGATAGGACAGGTATATTCCCTGAAGTATGTATTTTCTGCAGTCGTGCAAGAAAGATGGTGAACAGGAAAGAGCTAACGTTAGTGAATGTCACAACAGCCAACTTTGAAGATAACATACGTACATTTGCGGGTTGGAAACAAGACAACCGAATGCTTACTCTGATAAGTGGAGCTGACTTCACAGCAAAAGAAGTGAAATATCATGCCATTTGCCGATCAAAGTATCAACAGGAAGCACAAGCTACAAAACTTGCCATGGATGAAATGAAAAAGGATGGAAATAATGTTTATGTTTGAGTCTTGTGATAATAATGTTTGAGTCTTGTGATAATAAATAGTAATCCTCATTGACTGATGGTGAGTTTATATATTTGAAGTATCATGTATTTTGTGTGTAGATTGTTTTGAGGAAGGGTCTAACATCACCCACCTTTTCCAGAAGGGTAACGTTAGATTTGTTATATTTGTACATCGTGACCAAATTTGGTTCGTATATGCAATAGGAGATTGCGGGGGGTCTAACATCACCTACCCAGCAGGGTAAGTTGTTAGATTTGATGTTTGTGTAATGTCCTGACATGACACTATATTGTAACCAAATTTGGTCCATGTATGAGATGGGTTGAAATAACCCGTTTTTAGGGGGGGGGGGCACTTTGCAGGGGGTCTAACATCACCTTTCCAGCAGGGTAAGTTGTTAGATTTGATGTTTTTGTAATGTCCTAACATGACACTATATTGTGACCAAATTTGGTCCATGTATGAGATGGGTTGAAATAACCCATTTTGGGGGGTACTTTGCGGGGGGTCTAACATCACCTTTCCAGCAGGGTAAGTTGTTAGATTTGACATTTTTGTAATGTCCTGACATGACACTATATTGTAACCAAATTTGGTCCATGTATGAGATGGGTTGAAATAACCCATTATTGGGGTCATTTTAGGGGGGTCTGGTGACTAGTTCCAGCAGGGGGGGTCAATCTTACATACTTTTTTTTACTCAGCTTGATACCCCCAACAACTCTAGGGGGTCAAACCTTTTGTATGCTATGGGTTGAAATAGAGTGTAGTAGGCTCTCTGACTAACATTGCATGTCAGAGCAGACAATCTACCATGTAACTGTCCATAGAACTCCGAGATAGAATTGTGAGGAGGCATAGATTTGGGGAAGGGTACAAAACAATTTCTAGAGTGTTGAAAGTTCCCAAGAGCACAGTGAGCTCCATCATTAGGAAATGGGAAAAATATGGAACTACCCAGACTCTTCCTAGAGCTGACCATTCGACCAAACTGAGCAACCGGGCAAGAAGGACCTTGGTCAGGGAGGTGACAAAGAACCCAATGACCACTCTGGCAGAACTACAGAGTTCCTTGGCTGAGATGGAAGAACCTGCCAGAAGGACAACAGTCTCTAGAGCCCTTCACAAATCTCGGCTTTATCGGAGAGTGGGCAGACGGAAGCCACTCCTGAGAAAAAGGCCATGACAGCATACTTGGAGTTTGCAAAAAGGCGCGTCAAAGACTCTTTGAGAGCATGAGGCAAGATAATCTGTGGTCTGATGAAATGAAAACTGAACTCTTTGGCCTGAATGCAGAGCAGTATATCTGGTGGAAACCGAGCACAGTTCATCACCCATCTAACACCATCCCTACTGTGAAGCATGGTGGTGGCAGCATCATGCTATGGGGATGCTTTTAAGCGGCAGGAACTGGGATATTTGTAAGGATAGAGGGAACAATGAATTAAGCCAAATACAGACAAATCTTTGAGGAGAACCTGCTTCAGAGTGCAAAAGACTTTAAACTGTGACAAAGATTTTCATTCCAACAGGACAATGACCCCAATCATCCAGCCAAAGCAACACTGGAATGGCTTCAGAACAAGAACGTGGAGACTTGAATCCCATTGAGAATCCATGGAAAGACTTGAAGATTGCTGTTCACTGACACTCTCCATATAACTTGACAGAGCCTGGGCAAATCTGCAAGGAAGAATGGGAGAAACTCTCCAAATCCAGATGTGCAAATCTGATACAGAAATATCCAAAAAGCCTCAAAGCTGTAATCGCTGCCAAAGGTGCTTCTACAAAGTATTGACCCAGGGGGTTGAATACTTATGCAAATTAGATATTTCTGTATTTAATTTTTTATTATTTTGTTAAAATATCAAAAAAAAAACAAAAAAAAAACCCACCAACATTAAGGGGTATTATGACTGTTAGAATGGCCTCGAGGTATGCAGACTCCCCTCTAAGCTGTCTATTCTGGGTGAGGAATCCCGACCCAGCTATAAACTCAGTTCGGTGTTTCACAGGCAGGGTGATTCACCAATGTGTATCAGAGACAGAGACAGAGACAGAGACAGAGACAGAGAGAGAGAGAGAGAGAGAGAGAGAGAGAGAGAGAGAGAGAGAGAGAGAGAGAGAGAGAGTCCCGGTTTTACGTCTGCCAGCATAGGTTGGTGGATTTTACGTCTGCCAGCATAGGTTGGTGGATGTTGAAGATCCCACGGTGTCCTTCGCAAAGAGTCTGTGAGTATCGCCGGCACCATGGCCAAATGCCAAATTCCTGCCCCAACTAAGCGAATGTCAGGCCTGGCCAGGCTGGTTCGTGAAAGACTTGGACCAAGCTTCCCCCGGCAGAGCCCACAAGGTGGGATAATAGTGGCCGCTAAAAAGCAACAATTAAAAATCTCAATTTAATCCATTTTAAATTCAGGTTGTAACACAACAAAATGTGAAAAAAGTCAAGGGGTGTGAATACTTTCTGAAGGCAGTGTCCATTCAACACCACTGCGGTCAATTGTAAAATTATCAGCAACAGTAGTTATGGGCAAGGACCAATTCCTACCTTCCGACCTGGAAAGAGACACGTCAATCTTTGATGGGATCTTCGTTGGTACCTTCAAAGATACACGCACCTGGTAAAACCTGCATGGCACAGATTCGCACACAAAATGTTACATCAACACCTCGTCAAAAATCCCGGTTGAACGTGTTGAAATTCCAGACGTGAGAAGAGGGAAATGAGATAGAAGAAATAACAGTCTGTGCGAGAACAGGGTTGCGATAAATGAACCATTACGGGAGCAAAATTGCAGTGCTAATAATTACCTGCCCGCCTCAAAGCCACACACATTAGAAAGAGAAACTGGCAACCCGCTGCTTCCACTGCTGAGAGAAGTTTCAGGCACAAAGCTTCCATCAGCTGATCTGCAACTGTACTGCACCCCCCCGGAGCCCAGCATTCCATACGCACACTTAAATTACGAGTTCAAACGATGCAATTCTCGTGGAAAATTCTGGGGGAATGATTATGAAGATGGAGCGCGACACAACCCTCCTCATTTGGGAAGCGACAAGGATTTCCAATCTCCGATCTCCGACGGCCTCCAAGACCTACTTCTCTGTAATATGATGGCGACGGTGCAGCGATTCGTACATTTTCTTTAATAACAAAGTGGTTTACAAGGTGTACAGGTTTTGCTGCAACGACTGGGCTTGCAGGATAGCCGACATGGATGCACACTCGCTCCTGAGCCATCTTGGCTGGGTTTGAATAGCGGCCCAACTATAATCCTGGGGTTTCACAGGCAGCTCGATACATCAATGTGTGTGCCATCCCTCAGTGCTCGATAGCAAACTGGGCGTCCCATCTGCCAGCATTAGTTGGTGAACGTGAGAAATCCCACGGTGTTCTTCGTGAAGGGTAGGCAAGTTATCACCAGTCCCCTGACAAAATTGAAAATTCATGCTCTAACCTACAGGGGGCACTGCATCAGCAGAACAGCTGAGTATCATCAAATGACACTCCAACAATGGCATACATCCATCCTTCTCCTCACAACCGATCCCTCTCCTCACAGCCGATCCCTCCCCTCACAGCCGATCCCTCCCCTCACAGCCGATCCCTCCCCTCACAGCCGATCCCTCCCCTCACAGCCGATCCCTCTCCTCACAGCCGATCCCTCTCCTCACAGCCGATCCCTCTCCTCACAGCCGATCCCTCTCCTCACAGCCGATCCCTCTCCTCACAGGCGCCCCTCCGCTCCTAGCCGCCCCTCCGCTCCCAGCCGCCCCTCCGCTCCCAGCCGCCCCCCCGCTCCCAGCCGCCCCCTCCCCTCACAGCCGATCCCTCCCCTCACAGCCGCTGCTTCTCCTCACAACCGATCCCTCTCCTCACAACCGATCCCTCTCCTCACAGCCGAACCCTCACCTCACAGCCGATCCCTCTCCTCACAGCCGATGCCCCTCCGCTCACAGCCTGCCCCTCCGCTCACAGCCGCCCCCTCCGCTCACAGCCGCCCCCTCCGCTCACAGCCGCCCCCTCCGCTCACAGCCGCCCCCTCCGCTCACAGCCGCCCCCTCCGCTCACAGCCGCCCCCTCCGCTCACAGCCGCCCCCTCCGCTCACAGCCGCCCCCTCCGCTCACAGCCGCCCCCTCCGCTCACAGCCGCCCCCTCCGCTCACAGCCGCCCCCTCCGCTCACAGCCGCCCCCTCCGCTCACAGCCGCCCCCTCCGCTCACAGCCGCCCCCTCCGCTCACAGCCGCCCCCTCCGCTCACAGCCGCCCCCTCCGCTCACAGCCGCCCCCTCCGCTCACAGCCGCCCCCTCCGCTCACAGCCGCCCCCTCCGCTCACAGCCGCCCCCTCCGCTCACAGCCGCCCCCTCCGCTCACAGCCGCCCCCTCCGCTCACAGCCGCCCCCTCCGCTCACAGCCGCCCCCTCCGCTCACAGCCGCCCCCTCCGCTCACAGCCGCCCCTCCGCTCACAGCCGCCCCCTCCGCTCACAGCCGCCCCCTCCGCTCACAGCCGCCCCTCCGCTCACAGCCGCCTCCTCCGCTCACAGCCGCCTCCGCTCACAGCCGCCCCCTCCGCTCACAGCCGCTCCACCCGCTCACAGCCGCTCCCAGCCGCTCCACCCGCTCACCAATGCACTGTTAACAATCAAACTGTGATTCAATGTTGTACCGAAATGTATTACTATACGTTAAAAATATATTATAATAGTAGAATCCGAATCGAAAAAGATCGCGACCGATGTCCCTGGATGGTGTAAAATAAAATTAGATGTCCAATAATTACCTTTAAAACTAAAAAAAAAAAGAAAAAAAAAAGAATCTTGGAGCCATTTTACTTCACATCTTTTTTTTTTTTTGATCCTCAAGTTTCACCTCACGTCTATGATGTCATTTTAAAAAAAAATCAGTTTTCCCGAATTTTGCCCATGGAGGAACAGCCATCTATTTTTATATATAATCGGGAGATTAAATCAGACGCGGACGTCGCTTCAGGACGTCGATCTTTAATTTTCGACAAGCTTTCGACCAACAAAGGTCTTCTTCTTAGTCGTCCCCAAGTTCAACGGAAGTGATACATACATATATATATATATATATATATATATATATATATATATATATATATATATATATATATATATATATATATATATATATATATATATATATATATCTATCTATCTATATATATATATATATATCTATATATATCTAATATATATATATATATATATATATATATATATATATATATATATATATATATATATATATATATATATATATATATATATATGACTGGCTCTGGCAAAAGCAGACACTTGGGGGCAAAATTCAAAATTGAGATTTTGATATCATCTGATTTCCCATGCTTTTCCTTTTCATTTGATATATACATTATGTTAATTGAATGAAAATTAATGAAGTTATGGTATTTTAATGACAATTATATTTTCGTTTACGTTTAAACGTTTTAAAAAATGGAGATAATTAGGTTCAAAGTTCACAACACAGTTCACACGCACAAAGAATGTGCACACGTAGAGCTTTTCATTTCGGAAAAACCGAAAAACTTTGCCCCTCTATATTTCTGAAAGCGCTGCATAGAAAAAAAAATTGAGACATGGCTCATTTTAAAGAACGCTCCATGGGGAATAACAGATGTTAATGATGATGTCATAGGTGCCTCCATTATGACGTAATAATTCGGCAAGTATAAAACTTCATCCGATCAAGATGAAATTTCTTGAGCGTCATCTAGGGGTAAATTGTTGGAGAAAAAATAATAATAATGTCATTGGTCACACGGTTCGGCCACCATATTTCTTTTAACACAAAGGCCTTAAAAACCACTAAAAACACGTCCTGGCGAGGGTCTGCAATCTCTGGTGCTCTTTCTTGTTGGCATTGTATATTAGTTGTGGTGCTATTTACATGTGTTGATATGATGTTTTTGATGTTTTCTGGAGCAATTATTCCTCGGCGGACAAGACAGGACATATTTGTTTGATGTTGCTCTTGCGTATAGATGTCAGAGATGTGTTACATTTTGTTGGGTGCATAGTTTTGTCTCATGCATTCTCACTGCCTCGGGTGCCGTATTGGTGCTAGCCTGCCCCATCAGAGCCGTAATGTGGTTAATGGGCCAAAACGGTGATGATGGTGGGGTATGCAACCGATGACCCAGTCAAACAGCCATGCTTGTTGTGCAAGTATGTTTTTGAGAAAGTTTCCCTCTCCCCCCCCCCCCCCCCTTGAATAAAAATCCAAGGGCAAAACACGGCTTATACTCCACTAGCATCAGGAAACATACCCATCGCTGCCTCGGAAATCTATGATACTGGCTGGAAACAACTTAGAAAAAGGCCCAAAACCTGTTGTAAGTTTGGATTAATGGTCAGTGGGTTGGCAGGGAGGGGGCACTTTGAGGGAAGAGATTTTCCATTCCCATCATACATGCTAACTACATGGATATACACATCAGCAAAAGTTCATATGGCCAGAATTGTGTTTTCACAGAGAGACTTATTTGTATGGTAAAGCAATATTTCATAAATAGCTGTGCCAGCAGATGAGATTGTGAGAAAGCATCGATCGTGCCCCAGTTTCCACTTTACTTTATGCTTGCCAAATCTTTCAACGTGGCAAAAGTTTATTTTTCCTCAGCTTGGAGGAATTAAAAAGAAAAGAAAAGAAAAAGAAAAGAAAAGAAAAAGAAAAGAAAAGAAAAAGTAAAGAAAAGAAAAAGTAAAGAAAAGAAAAAGTAAAGAAAAGAAAAAGAAAAGAAAAGAAAAAGAAACGCGATGAAAGAACATCGGCATACTCAAGCTGAAGGCATTCAATGTTCATGGACAAAAAGCCTTCCAAAGATTTCCTAATGAATCCCTCCCTGTGTTGTTTTCAGCTACTCTGGCATGCTGGGTTAAGTGTGTCTCTTCACAAAGTTTCAGCTCTGAATGAAGTAATCGTAATGTTCATAGTTCTTAAAGTAAATAAAACGTTTTTCATTTGGAAAATATTCCCTGGACCTATTGTTGCTACATTTAAGTGATGTAAGAAGAATTAGATTACAGAAACAAACAAGCTCTTAAGAGCCAGTCTTTTACCTCAAGGACTGGCTGATTGATCGATCTGAAAGAAAACACAAACAAAATGCTAAATGTGCTTCCACTGAGGATAAATAAAATAAAATCAAACTTCCTCGAAGCAAGCCCGAAAGTCATCGGAGCACAAAAGCGCACCGTTTCCTAGTCCACAACAAGGAACCCCGTGAGACTTTGAGACATTAAAAATTGACAAAGATTTTTCAACGAAACGGCAGATTATTTTTGTACCCTGAAGCATCGATACAGCATCATCTGTCACAGCAGACATCTCTTGTTAACGCAACTCAGCATGTCCACAATTCTCTTCGATGGATATACCACCTTGGGATGCCTCAAATTATATTTTTTTGACTGGCCTTGTAAACTGCTTTAGTCCATTTCAAGACTGGTATCGACATAAAAGTAAAAGTAAAAAAAAAAAAAAAAAAAAAAAAAAGAAACTTGTGACCACGGACGGACTCGTATTACATTTTTTTTTTTAAGGCCCTTCCTCCCCTTTCACTTCCTCTTTGCTCTGCTTTCCCATCTCCTCTCTCTCTCTCTCTACCCTCTCTCCTCATATTCCTGTCACAAAGAGATTCTGGGTCAAGGTGTGGAAGAGGTAGGCCAAATAACAGATCATGGCACAAAATAAAGGGAATAGCAAGAGAAAGGGGAAACGTCAATATCAGTGCAAAGGGAGAAAGTAGACAGAAATGGACAAACAAGGGATGCAGGTTAACGATGAGGCATGGGGGAGAATGCAAGACGTGGACAAGATGGATACATCAGCAAAAAGTTTGGGAGGGATAGGTTAAACAGGTGTAGAAAACATCATGGTTTTGGATAGGGGAATACTTGAGATGATGGTGAACAGCCGACTTGAAAACCTGGAAGGAAGAATGCGGAGAATGAAGAGAGTGTGGAAGGTGGTTCCACAGGCAGGAAAAAAAAGAAGGAAAAAAAAAAGTTGAGGTGAGCAATGTTGCTGGATTTAGGCAGTTTCACTCAAATGGGGTTGCTGATGGACCACGTGTGTCCTGCAGATATCTGGGGGAGGAAGGGGAGGAGGGAGGAGAGGGGGTGGGGGGGGTCTTGCATTCTCCCTATTATGTCAGTTTCTTGGCATGGGTTACCATGGGATGCCTTCCTCCCCTTTCACTTCCTCTTTGCTCTGCTTTCCCATCTCCTCTCTCTCTCTCTCTCTCTCTCTACCCTCTCTCCTCATATTCCTGTCACAAAGAGATTCTGGGTCAAGGTGTGGAAGAGGTAGGCCAAATAACAGATCATGGCACAAAATAAAGGGAATAGCAAGAGAAAGGGGAAACGTCAATATCAGTGCAAAGGGAGAAAGTAGACAGAAATGGACAAACAAGGGATGCAGGTTAACGATGAGGCATGGGGGAGAATGCAAGACGTGGACAAGATGGATACATCAGCAAAAAGTTTGGGAGGGATAGGTTAAACAGGTGTAGAAAACATCATGGTTTTGGATAGGGGAATACTTGAGATGATGGTGAACAGCCGACTTGAAAACCTGGAAGGAAGAATGCGGAGAATGAAGAGAGTGTGGAAGGTGGTTCCACAGGCAGGAAAAAAAAGAAGGAAAAAAAAAGTTGAGGTGAGCAATGTTGCTGGATTTAGGCAGTTTCACTCAAATGGGGTTGCTGATGGACCACGTGTGTCCTGCAGATATCTGGGGGAGGAAGGGGAGGAGGGAGGAGAGGGGGTGGGGGGGGTCTTGCATTCTCCCTATTATGTCAGTTTCTTGGCATGGGTTACCATGGGATGCCTTCCTCCCCTTTCACTTCCTCTTTGCTCTGCTTTCCCATCTCCTCTCTCTCTCTCTCTCTCTCTCTCTCTACCCTCTCTCCTCATATTCCTGTCACAAAGAGATTCTGGGTCATACAGTCACATGAAAAAGTAAGTATACCCCATGTAAAGTTTTGACTTTTTCAACATATTTCAACATACAGCTATTTGATCTTCATTTCAACAATATTGATAGATAAAGGTGATATAATATAACAAATATCATGAAACATTTACATTTTGTAGTCCATTGTATAATTTAAATAAACATAAATGCAAATTTTGCATGTGGAAAAAGTAAGTACACCCTTGGCTCTAATAGGTGGTTTTGCCCCCTTTGGCAGAAACAACTTCAAGTAGGCGTTTCTTATAACTGTCTACCAGTCTCTGACATCAACTGGGAGAAATTTTTGCCCACTGCTCCATGCAGAATTCTTTCAGCTGTGTGATGTTTGAGGGGTTTCTGGCATGCACAGCTCGTTTCAAATCCCCCCACAACATCTCGATGTGATTTCGATCCGGGTTTTGACTTGGCCATTCCAGATCCCTCCATTTATTTATTTTCAGCCATTCCTTGGTGGATTTACTGGTATGTTTAGGGTCATTGTCATGTTGCAAGGTCCACCTTCGGTTGAGCTTCAACTTTCCGACAGATGGCCTCACATTATCCTCAAGCACCCTCTGGTACAATGAAGAATTCATAGTGGATTCTTTGATGGTGAGTTGCCCAGGCCCTGATGCAGCAAAGCTGCCCCAAACCATAATATTTCCACCACCATGCTTTGCAGTTGGTATCAGGTTCTTGTGGTCAAATGCTGTCTTTGGTTTACGCCAAACATGTCTTCTGGTACTGTGGCCAAATAGCTCTACCTTTGACTCATCTGTCCAGAGCACATTGTTCCAGAAGTGCTGGTCTTTGCCTAGGTGTTCAATGGCAAACTTTAGTCTTGCCCTGATGTTCTTTCTGGACAGCAAAGGTTTCCTCCTGGCACACCTCCCATGTAGATCAAATTCGTGCAGCCTCTTTCTAATGGTGGACTCGTGCACTTTGACATCAACAGTGGCAAGAGCTACCTGAAGGTCCCGTGATGACATTCTGGGGTTATTGGAGACTTCTTTCAGCATCTTGCGGTCTGCTTTCGGGCTGAACTTGCTGGGGCGGCCTAGCCTGAACAGGTTGGCAGTTGTTTGGAATCTTCTCCACTTGTACATGATCTTCCGGACAGTCGAATGATTGATTCCAAATTGTTTGGAGATCTTTTTAAATCCCTTCCCAGACTCGTATGCATCTATAACCTTCTTTCTGAAGGCCTCAGAGAGCTCTTTTGATCTAGGCATTGTGACGCCACACACTTCAACAACAAAGAGCAAACCAAACTAAATGTCTGAGGTTTAAATAAGACAGGTTCCTCCAAGATCCTCTCTAACGATGTTCTAATCATTTGCACCTGAGCTGGTGCACCTGATTCTAATTTTAGGTATTTGAAATAGTGATAAATGTGGGGGTGTACTTACTTTTTCCACATGCGAAATTTGCATTCATGTTTATTTAAATAATACAATGGACTACAAAATGTAAATGTTTCATGATATTTGTTGTATTATATCACCTTTATCTATCAATATTGTTGAAATGAAGATCAAATAGCTGTATGTTGTAATATGTTGAACAAGCGTTACGCCTAGGTCCCCCGTCAGTGAAGTGATGCGAGTTGACATTGTGGAAGACGCAAGGCGGCCATCTTGCATTTTGACGTGGCGACCCAATTTTCAATAGCGTTCTCCCTTATGCGTAGATACACCCACACACAAGATTAGAAGTTAGTAGTTCGTTTATTTTTCAAGATATTTCACTCACAAGGTTCAGACATATATATGGTGGCGGCCATTTGGATTTTGACGTGGCGACCCAATTTTCAAGCGCATTCTTCCTTATGCCTAGATACACCCACACACCAGATTAGAAGTTGGTACTTCGCTTATTTTTCAAGATATTCCGCTCACAAGGTTCAGACATACATGACGGCGGCCATCTTGGATTTTGACATGGTGACCCAATTTTCAATAGCTTTCTCCCTCATGTGTAGATACACCCACAAACCAGATTAGAAGTTAGTAGTTCGTTTATTTTTCAAGATATTTTGCTCAAGGTTCAGACATATATATGGTGGCGGCCATCTTGGATTTTGACGTGGCGACCCAATTTTCAATAGCGTTCTTCCTTATGCCGAGATACACCCACACACCAGATTAGAAGTTGGTACTTCGCTTATTTTTCAAGATATTCTGCTCACAAGGTTCAGACATACATGACGGTGGCCATCTTGGATTTTGACGTGGCGACCCAATTTTCAATAGAGTTCTTCCGTATGCGTAGATACACCCACACACCAGATTAGAAGTTGGTACTTCGCTTATTTTTCAAGATATTCCTCTCAAGGTTCAGACATACATGGCGTCAGACATACATGGCGGCGGCCATCTTGGATTTTGACGTGGATTGCACCCACACACCAAATTCGAATGCCGTCCTTCGCTTATGCACGTACGCACGCATGCACGCTCGCACGCACCCACGGACGGACAGAGGGGAAAACCATAGTCCCCCTTTCACTCCGCGGTGCGACGGGGGACAAAAAGTCAAAACTTTAAATGGGGTGTACTTACTTTTTCACGTGACTGTATATAGACACGGACATACACACAGACATGCACAAACACACACGGACACACACTGCAATAGTATCGCATCCCCGACAGGGCGAGACTAATGAAGACAATTTGAATACAACAACTACATTGTACGACCTCATAAAACTGTACAAAGCTGGAAATCAACTCCTTGGATTGCAGTTCCTCTGGAGGAAAACCCCATTATTTCTGAAGGTGACTTGTCGATTATGTAACCAAGACGACACTCCATTACGAGATCAAAACTTTTGTTAGCCAACTTCCCCGTGGTTTTCAGCTGGACAGCCAGCGAAACCACTTTAAAACTTGCTGTGCTGGCATCAAGTGGCCCGGATCATGTATGAGCGCAATTAACCGCTTGGTGGAAGAAGATGTCCCGTGGCAAAACAGCAGGGCTCTTCAGCGTTGTAATACAGAAAAAAGCAATTTTGAGTTTTTAAGAGCAATAAAGATTTTCCCACCAGGTTTTCTAATAGCAGCCTCTTTATTTATTTATCTATTTATTTTTGCTCTCGCCAACGCTGTTTGTGGAAGGCTCGGGAGTGTATGAGAGATGATGGTAGAGCCAGCCCTTTGCTCACAGGTCACCCATCTGAGCAAGCGATGACTTACAAACCCTTGGGATCATTACCTACTCGGTGCTAATATAATTTTAGACAGTCACTTTGCTTTTGTGATGCCGATGGAATTTCTTTTCTTTTCAGCAAACTGGATCTCAAGCCACGGAGTGACATGGTGAATGGTATGTACGCCTCATTTCATTTTGTTTGCCGCTGGTTTTTCAGCATGAAGTGTTTCCCAGAGCTGGTCTTTTTTCAGCGGGGGAAGTGTTTTCATTGACGGGAGACTTTGAGCAAAGGATCACAAAGTCGGATCCCTGCAGCGAGGAATCTCAAAGTTTTGCTCAAACCAGCAAACATTCCGAAAGTATCTGTTTTTCATCAACATTGAAAAGGATTTTTTAACAACAATGAAGCCTCAATAAGATGGGTGGAGGTTTCCTGACGAGATACTCCAGGAATGCAGTCATGCGAGAGCACGCTTAGCTTGCGACAGGTATCCTGCGAGTGGCCAACACAATAGTGGGGCGGCTTAGCCCAAATATTCAAAAGAATTGTGCATTTTGTCATACAAGCACCAAATTTGGCACACTAGTAGACTATCATATTATGAAAAGATCTGGATATTGGGCCATCTCAGATTCAGAGATTTGATTTTTGCAAGATTTTGCAGATTTGCAAGCTGAGATTGCAACGCCAGGGACGGCCGACTCCTTCCTGCGAGCTGCCCACGTCACCCGCACAAGAAGAGCTCATCAAATCACTGCAGCGGCACTGCACATCCTGCAACACCGTGCGTATGAACGCCACTGTATGACATATGCTGAAGATGCAGAAGACCTGCCTGAGTTCGAAGACTGGTGTCACCAGAGAGGAGAAGACATTCCCAACTTTCAGTACTGGGCAACTGTGCTGGAACTAGAGATGTTGGTACTGGTCTACGTGCGTTCTCTGCGGCAGGCTTCATTCACGACGTACCTTGATGCCCTGACGGAACTGGTCCCATGGTTCCATGCCTTAGACCACACACACTATGCCAGGTGGGTCCCTGTTCACCTGAGGGACACGGTTGCACTCCCAATGAAGCACCCAGATGTAGCCAGAGAATTCAGGGCTGGCAACTTCACTGTACAGAAGACGAAGAAGGTGTTCTCTTCGATCCCAATCGAATCGAAATCTTGCAAAAATCAAATCTCTGAATCTGAGATGGCCCAATATCCAGATCTTTTCATAATATGATAGTCTACTAGTGTACCAAATTTGGTGCTTGTATCACAAAATGCACAACAGGTTTGCTATGCTGCTACACTACAAGGATTATCTCTGGAGAAGCAGCAGGTCCGTGCAAAGCACTATGTAGTACAACTTTTACATTTGTTGTGCAGAATGAGTGAGCAGTGAAAATGAATTAAAAGTCCAAAAAATAAAACATCTGCAGAAATTTCTGCAGTTATCCAAATGTTAAAACACATCATACCCTCGCTGAAAGAGGTCCACGTTGTAGAACTTGAGAAGCTCCACGGACACCTCGACATTGGCCTGCACCTGCCCTGCCATTCCTCCACCACAACCATAACCACCTGAAACACCCACACTTCACGAGTCAGTACTTTAAAAAGCAAGGCTGAAATATCAAGCAAAGTGCAGTATCACGATACAATAGACTGCACCACTCGCACCACAACCAATATCCATTACTGAACCACAAACAAAATCCATAACCGAACTCGTCATTCCACAACCAATATCCATTACTGAACCACAACCAATATCTGCACTGCACCACAATCAATATCCTTAACTGCACCAGTCACTCCACAACCAATATCCATTACTGAACCACAACCAACATCCGCACTGCACCACAATCAATATCCATAACTGCACCAGTCACTCCACAACCAATATCCATTACTGAACCACAACCAATATCCACACTGCACCATAATCAATATCCATAACTGCACCAGTCACTCCACAACCAATATCTGCACTGCATAACAACCAAAATCCATAACTGCACCAGTCACTCCACAACCAATATCTGCACTGCACAACAACCAAAATCCATCACTGCACCACTCGCTCCACAACCAATATCCATCACTGCACCACTCGCTCCACAACCAATATCCATTACTGCACCACTCGCTCCACAACCAATATCCATTACTGCACCAGTCGCTCCACAACCAATATCCATCACTGCACCACTAACCCCACAGCCATGCACCAATGTGACAATCACTCCACAATCAATATCCATGACTGTGCCAAACATGACAAAACCAAATAGAGAGTTCATAGAACACCTTACCACACGCAGTCTTGAGAAAAAGGACGTGGGAAGGGTCTTTTAAACTCTTGCTTTGAATTTCTGAGCACAATCTATATTTCATACGAGTAACAATTTTCAGAATCTTAATATTCCCCAATGCTGAAAGCATGAGCGGAAAATTTGGCAAAGAAATACAATTGCAAATTTGATTGGTCGAGATGGCGTAAAATGGTGTAATATTTTGTCAAAGTACAGAACTGTTAAACTGGAGGGTTTTGGAAGTGCCAACAAGCTGATTTGTGTTTTCATAGTATTCAGGTATACAATTATCATTCAATTGAAATAAAATAAAGGTTTTAAAGGCTGTAGAAAAAACAAAAATTCCAGAAGTTTACCACCGTTGATGGACCATCTTTTACACCACCTTAATTAATACGTTAAATTTTAAGTTATTCATGTCTGCTTGTGTCCATTATGATGTCCCTAAAAACGGTGTTTCCTGTTTGGAATTATTTTTATTCTTGTTTGACTACCAGACAGGCAGACAGATAGATTTAAAATATTATCTCACTTTGTGGATGCGTGATTAGGACGAGATTTCATACAATTTGCCAAATTCAGAGCCAATGTACTGCTAGAATGCAGGTTTGTCTTCTAAAGTGTTCAAAACATATAAATATCCAATTGAAATAAAGTAGTTCCTCGATCACAGGCTGATGTCTGTGGACAGACAGAGTCAACAAATTGCCTAAACTCACTTTGCGCTTGGCGCAAGCGATTGTGCCGTCCAGAGCCTCCGTTAGGCACCCGCGGAGCCCGCAGCCGCTGGGGGCCACCCAAAAATAGGGGCCACCCACATCAGCTAAAGGATCTTTCTTTAAAGTCCAGTTGTGCAACATAGACGTTTCCAATAACACTATCCTGCATGCCTACCGGCTCCCAATCACTTCAGTGATGGGTTTAATCAAAGACCTTATGTTCCACTTCACAACCACATGGCATACCTATCTAAATCTTAATTCTCAATGAGGATGAAAAATACAGTGTAACACGGGAAAAAACCGCACCTTCCGTGGCAGAGTTGTTGTTGTTTATGTGCTCCTTCCGTGTCCGTCACGCTTTATTCTAAAATCTTAAATGGTTCCTGCTGCCATACGTTAAAAATTTTCTTCATCCAATTCAGAAAGATAGACGGACTTTTAAAATAGAAACCTGTATCTTTGTGTTTAAACAGACATTAATTTCTTTCCAAGTATAATCGATCATTTCTTCGTTTCCATACTTTTTCCAGTAACATCCCTACATCCTTTTTCATTTAAAAAAAAAAGTTTTTATTACTTGTTAAATAGCTTTCCAACGACCTCAAAGTAAATCGAATGAAATTTACTATGAATAATTTACTCGATTTTACGTCATTTCCTCCATCTTGCGGAAGTACCTTTATTTAGTATGTGAGTCAGCGTTATCTTCTTTCTTAACATGCACGGCATTAGGCTCACATAAGCTATCCTGGCAATAATGAACAGTGATAGGCACAGAAACCGAGGTCCGAGACATTATGAATCTGGAGCAGCAAAAATAAAAAAGCAAGAGGCGTCGAAGGTTGGAGGAACAAAATTGAGAGGCTGTCTTGAGAAATTTCTCATGAAACCATCAAACCACCCAGAGCGCAGCACAGCACATTTGACTCAACGTCACAGCTCCAGCGCCAGGTGCAACATAGGAATTCTGGGGACATGGATGAAGACACAACACTTTTAATGGAAGAGCAGATGCCTGGACAGGCAGAGAAAGAATCAGTTGGAGGTGAGCAGTCTGTGGATTTTGTCAAAAATTTTGCTGACTCTTCAGAGTGGCCTCAAGTGCTGGACCAGGTGACAATTTCTGCCATTGTCAAGTTCGATCCAAAGCATGTGAAAGTGCACGATTTTCCAAAAAACGATGTGAATAGATTCTCAGCTGAAAATTATTATAGAAAGCTCAAAAATGGTGAACGAATCGGGAGCACATGGCTAATATATTCTATAGCAGCTGACACTGTGCACCACTTCTGTTGTAAGCTTTTTGGAAATGTCACCATACATCTCACTCGTGATCGTCTTTCAGCCTGGAAAGATTTGTCAAAAACATTGTCCCGACATGAAACCTCACCGCACCTCACAGCTTGCATGCAGAATTGGAAGGAATTGGATGCAAGGTTAAAAGCCGGAAAGACTCTCGATGATAAGCTTCAGAGTTTGATAGACCTGGAGAAAAAATATTGGAGAAACGTCCTTGAGTGTTTGATTGTGATTGTTCATTTTTTTATCTGAGAGAAATCTGGCATTCCTTGGATCATCGAAAGGCCTCTACGAGCCGAACAATGGTAATTTTCTTAGGCAGTTGGAGTTGATGGCTCGATTTGACCCAGTCATGCAGGAGTATATTGGAAGATCATCAACCGGGGAAGTACGAGATAACTATCTGAGTACTGATATTCAGAACGAGTTGCTTGGACTATTAGCCAATAAAATCAGAAGTAAAATACTTGCACGTGTTTCAACTTACTAGTTGCTTGATTGCACCCCAGATATCGGCCACCAAGAGCAACTTTCAGTCATCATCCACCTCGTTCATGTGCAACATGGAGAGGCTTCTGAAATATGTGAACATTTCCTCTCATTTTTTGTTATGAAAGACACGACCGGCATGAAACTAACGGAGAAGTTATTGGAAATATCGGACGGCTTTGGTCTGCCTTTGTCTGACTACAGAGGCCAAGGGTACGACAACGGCAGCAACATGAAAGGGAAACGTTCTGGCGTTCAGGCTCAGATTCTGCAGATGAACACTTTGGAATTTTATGTCCCCTACAGTGCTCATTGTCTCAACCTTGTGGTTTCAGATGCTGCTCAGTGCTCAGTAGTATCAATATCATTTTTCGGCTTCATGCAACAGCTCTACATGCTTTTTGCGGCTTCGACACAAAGATGGGACATTTTAAGGGAACACATCTCCATTTCTGTGAAATCACTTTCTGAAACGCGATGGGAATGTAAAACTGAGGCTGTGAAGGTCGTGCGCTATCAGCTGCAGAAGGTAAAGGCTGCTCTACTGAGTTTGGCTGACACTGCCAAAGGAAAGGATGCTAAATGCGAGAGCAAAGCAATGGGCCTAGTGAAGGAAGTGGGGACTTTCAGATTTCTCATATGTCTGGTCATCTGGTACGATATACTTGTACAGATCAACCGAGTCAGCAAGGTATTGCAGTCAAAAGACATGCAGTTGATGGTGCATTGGACCCAATCCAGGCATGTCATGCTCACTTGGTGAACTATCGCGATTCTGGATTTGATCAGGCCATGGATACTGCCAAGTGTCTTGCGCTGCTAGTGGAGGCAAGAACAACGTTTCGCGACACTCGCAAGGTTAGCAATAAACGTTACTTTTCTTATGAGTCTGCAGATGAACCAGTTTGAGACCAACAGACAAAGTTCAAAGTTGATTTTCTTTCTGCAGGGTTATTGATGTTTGTCTGACTGCACTGGACAGTACATTTGAGCAGATGCGCTACATCCTACAGCCATTCAACTTTCTATTTGACATCGCAGCCACGAAAGCTTTAAGTGACAATGATCTTAGAAAAAGCTGTAACGACCTACATATCCGGTTAACTGATTACAATTCAAGCGATTTGGAACCCATCGAGCTACCAGAAGAACTCAAGCTTCCACGCAACTCAGTGCAAGAAAGATGTTCTCCACTTGCAACACTGAGCTATATAACTAAAAACTCCCTCATTGACACTTATCCAAATGTACACGTGGCTCTGAGGGTTTTACTGACGATGCTGTTGCATCTGCAGAATGCTCTTTCACAAAGCTGAAGCTCAAAAAGAGTTACTTGTGCTTTACAATGTCACAGGACAGACTGTCACACCTGGACATCATCTTAAGCGAGAAGGACTTAGGACGAAGACTGAATTATGATGACATTACTTACGATTTTCCATCCAGGAAAAGTAGAAGGGTGGAATTGTAAAGCATCAATGATTGTTGTGTGTGTGTGTGTGTGTGTGTGTGTGTGTGTGTGTGTGTGTGTGTGTCATATTTTGACTCCATGACTCATACATGTTTGATGCTCTTCTCTGGATCCCCTCAGTGAATATCTGAAGAATTTAAACCCATAATAGACAAATTCCACCACGTAATACTTCAAAATAATTACATTTTTGGGCACTTTTCGGAATGATGTGACATTCACTTTGTTCTGTTTTCGAGTTTTCTTTGACCTTTAGTTGCAGGAATTCGTCATTTTTGTCTGTTCAGTCTGTACTACATATGTGCCCAGTTTGTTGGTGATCGGCAGATCGGGTCATTATTCCCAGAGCTATGTGCATATAGATATATTCAGAAATCATCAGATCTGCATTTGCTCTTTCCATCGTGAAATTCAAATAAACGGTCATTTTTCCTGTCGGAATTTCTCCTCTCATCATTATATTTTAGCGATTGATTGGGGTTTTTAAGAGGGTTCCACAAACTAATTTTGAAGGATTTATGCAGCTCTGTTTCTGAGATATAAAGATTTTTTTAAATGTTTGCATTTTTGGTCATTGTGATGTTTAAGGTCAAAATTTTATTTTCATATCCCAATGGAACCTGACAGTCAATTCCTCAGTCAGATTTGATTTGATGTGCCTTAATTCATAGATTTGATGTGCCTTAATGCAAAAACCCACTTCTTTCTCTGATGATTCATTCCACAGTTATTGGTAGAAATGTGATTTTCACCCTTTGATGACCTTGACATTTGACTTCGTTCATTGTTGGCCACATATCACACTCTGGTTAACCCATACTACTATCCTATCAAGTTTGGTTATAATTGGTACAGGCATAGCCGAGATATGACAATACATTACCCATGATGGTGTGGAAAGACAGACACACGCAGAGACAGACGGTACTGGTCAATCTAATACTTTGCTAACCTCCTCTGGAACCGAGGTATGAATCAATTCTTCGCTTGAAGATCTGTCACCATATTATTAGCCCTCCAATAGAAAGGCCCCCCACGTGAGGTTTGCAGGGGCCCCCACATGAGGTTTGCAGGGGCCCCCACGTGAGGTTTGCAGCCCCCCCTCCCCCCCACACGCCCAAATTAACCTCCATCGGAGGGATGGCACACACATTGACGCATCACCCTGCCTGGGAATATATATATATATATATATATATATATATATATATATATATATGTGTGTGTGTGTGTGTGTGTGTGTGTGTGTGTGTGTGTGTGTGTGTGTGTGTGTGTGTGTGTGTGTACAGACAGCAGAGAACGGCTTGAGGTAATGGCACAAGAAGTACGCAAGCAACAAGCAGCAGAATCAACTGACCAGACATGCATCAGGAGTGACCAGGCCACTGCACAAAAGGAGACGTGCATAGTAAGTGTCCAGCAGGCTGGCATGGTTCTCCTATCCAGCTCCGCTATGGCTCAAAACTCGAGCAGTGCCACATCAGAGGAGTCTGATGATGGCTTCCTAGCTCTATCAACATCCAGTCAATCTCAGTCCAAGAAGTCAAAGCAGATCATTGTGACGAAGGAAGTGGCTGCCGCACTAAACCGAGTGAAGCTTCTCAACCGCAATTTCATGTTCATTGTGAGCACGACGACACAAGCACTCGGTTATGAAATGGAAGATGTTGTGCTGTCAAGGAACACCATTAGGTGAGCTCGGGTCGACACGCATGAGGTGGTAGCGACAACAGAACAGGCTACGTTCTCGCTGGACAGTCCACTTCTCCTCCATTGAGACACCAAACTGATTCCAGATATCGGCAGACAGATATATTCCAGAATGTGGATCACATTGCCATCATGGAGCAACTGTAAGACCGAGCAAATTCTTGCTGTCCTCAATATCAGCTGCAGCATGGGAGAGGAGCAATGCAATGCCTGTTTCCATGCACTGGAGGACTGTAGAATGAAGCCCATGATCCATGGACTGGTCTTCGACATAATGGCTGCCAACACTGGACTGAGGATTGGTGCCTGCACCCTCCTTGAGGGAGTCCTGGATAAGGAACTTGTCTGGATCACGTTCCGACATCAAGTGTTCAAAGTGATGGTGTCAGCAGTATTGTCTGACGCTCTGGGAGCAACTAGTGAGCCTGAGATGGGGCCCTTCAAACGCTTCCAGAATAGATGGCGCTACATCAATAAGGCTGACTCTTCCAGCCTGCTGGTGAGGAGCTCTTTGTTGGCATGCCAGATGGCCTGCGACAGGAGATGATATTATTCTATGCAGATGCGGTTACGAGCAAAACTTCATGAGCAGACTATGGAGAGCTGAGCTTCGGCTCTGCCACGTTTTCCTTGGGGGATCCTCCAACAGAGAACCATGCTTCTACATGCCTGGCGTGATACGCAACGCACGTTGGATGGACAAGGCCATCTACTCGGCTGAAGATATTCCTGTTCAGGGCCAGATTAAGTCAACAGTGCATGAGACGGCGGGCCTGACAAACATTATGCTTTTCGTCTCCCTCATCTATGCCCACTATTGGCATGAGCCCCCCCCCCCCTCCCCTCCCAGAGAATGCTCCACTCAATGACTTCAATCTCCTAGCTCTCCTGCACAAGTACCCTGTGTTTACCATCAGGGAGACAGCAGTCAAGGCAATATATCACCAATTGTGGTAATTCTCTGAGCACCTTGTGCCCCTCACAATCTTCGCCAATCGCGTCAACAAGGAGATGAAAACGGCCATGGTAGACAACTTCTCATGTCCCCGAATCCAAAATCCCTGAAGCAGCTGGAGGGAAAGGTGCTTGATCATCGCACTCCATTGGAGGCATACATCACAAGCCAGTCATTGAAAATGTTCAGTCTCCTCACCACAAAGGACCAATAAGAGGCCAAGGCGTTCTTGTTGAAGCACCCTGCTCTCTGGTTGTCGGACCCCACGTACCAGTCACTGAAAGCCATGGTCAAGCTCCTCAAAGTGCTGAATGGGGAGTTGTGCTTGTCCATCCTACAATATCGTGCTGATGAAAGACGAGACTCAGAAACAATACCTGCTGCATCTTGTCAGCATCCACTGGGAAACGCGACCGCTCCCAACAAAGCGGCTCTGAATATCAATAAATAATGCCTGTGATGTTTTGTTCTCAGACAAAAGAGGGGTCAGTGCTGTCGTATTATCTACTATGACACATTTATTCTAATTCATCTGTTCATAATAATGCTGCAAAGTCATTGCATTTTGAAGTAAAACATTGAAAATTTTCATTTCATTTATGAATAAAAATAATGTTCAAATGGTAGTAACCTCTAAATATTGTCCAATCTGTCCAATATTTTGCATTCAGAAATATATTTTGATAGGTGACAACGTAGCCTTGTGGAGAAAGACATTTCCCACTTTTATACTTTTGGGCCTGTCTAATACATATATACATACATTACATACATTATATTTGTTTTAACCTTTCTGCCCTTCTAGCAAAATAATATTTGATTAGGTGAGTGCAGAGTGGTTGCTCTGTCAAATTACAGGTGAGAGACATGATTGGACATTTGAGATGGAGATATATGAACACGTACACGTACACGTACACGTACATATAGACACATTGAGGCAGTCAAGAACCCCCCTCTCCCTCCTTCCAATCCCAATGCAATCGAAGGATAAAATAAAACAGAAATATCAATGCTATTCACAATCAACACAACATTATTCTGAGCAACCAATAACATGGATGCCTCCTCCATTTATTAAAGGGTGTTCATGAAGAAACAAAATATGTGCTGAAGCAATTATATGCCAGTCTGGAACACAAAATGGTCAAAATTTATCCTCAAGTCACATGCTCGTAATTTCACTCAATGAGGTTTTGAGCATTCAGCATGCGATTCACAAACAGAAATGTTATTGGAAATTACCAGTTATTATGTTAAGCCAACTAGCAGCTCAACAACAAAACATTGTGAAAACCAAAGTACTGTATGTTGTTAAATGGAGGATATTTAATCAAATGAAAATTTTCCATTACATATGCCGCACGTATTAATACAACAGCAAAATGTTTAAAGGCACCTCGGAGGGTATGGTGGTGCTCGATACGACACGTGTTTGGTGTTCTGGTGAAAAAGGCAAGACTCCCTAATTCTTATGAGAAATAAGAATACAACATGCACGATCTATGCAAACCACAAGCACACACACATGCATACATACAGACGTGGCCACTTTTTTCAAATAACTCACAATTTTCGCCAAAAAATAAGTTGAAATTGATGAAAGTATTTGGTCTCCACAATTTTTTTTATTTCACTGTTAATATTGCAAAACCTTTGTTTTTGATTCAGAATTTAATATATCCTTTAAAATCAGAAAATAAAAAGAAATGGCATTGAAAAAATTATTGACACCCTAGACTTCATATTTGGTAGCACAGAGTTTCGACAAAATAACTGCAGTGAAGCGCTTCCTATAGCCATGAATGAGCTTCCTACACCTCTCTACTGGCAGTTTGGCCCACTCTTCTTGTGCAAACTGCTCCAGTTTTCCCAGATTTGAAGGGTGCCTTCTCCCAACTGCTGTTTTCATATCTCCCCACAGGTGTTCAATGGGATATAGATCTGGACTCATTGCTGGCCACTTTAGAACAGTCCAGCGTTTTGTCTTGAACCATTCCTGGGTGCTTTTTGAAGTGTGTTTGGGGTCATTGTCCTGCTGTAAGACCCATGACCTCGACAGAGACCCAGCTTTGTGACACTGGGTTGAACATTGTGCTCCAAAATGCTTTGGTAATCTCCTGATTTCATGATCCCATGCACACATTCAAGGCACCCAGTGCCAGAGGCAGCACAGCAACCCAAAAACGTCACTGAACCTCCTCCATGTTTGACTGTAGGGAAGGCGTTCTTTTCTTTGAAGGCTTAATTTTGTTTTCTGCAAACATAGAGATGATGTGCTTTACAAAGAAGCTCTAATTTGGTCGCATCTGTCCGCTGGACATTCTCCCAGAAGGATTTTGGCTTGCTCAGGTGTGTTTAAGGAAACTCCAGTCAGGCTTTCTTATATATCTATATATCTATCTATCTATCTATCTCTCTCTCTCTCTCTCTCTCTCTCTCTCTCTCTCATTTAGTAGGTGACAGATGGTGCGAGTTTAAATTGTCCATACCTTGTGTCTGAAGGTCAGCTTGAATCTGTTTGGCAGTTGATTGAGGTGCTTTCTTCAACATTCGAGCAATCCTTCGCTGCAATCTTCGATCAACCTTTCTCTTGCGGCCACCTTCAGCGAGGTTGGCTACAGTGCCATGGGCCTTAAACTTCCTGATAACATTGTGTACGGTATACACTGGAACATCAAGGTCTCTGGAGATGGACTTGTAGCCTTGAGATTGTCAATCTTGTGTCTGACTTTCTCAGACAATTCTCTGGTTTTCTTTCTTTTGTTCATGCTCATTGCGGTACACACACTGACACAAAACAGCAAAACAACTCCTTTTCTCGATTCAAACTGGTTGAATGAGTGATTTTTATACTGCAGGCACCTGCAATTCACCGCAGGTGAGTTCAATTCCAAAGTAAAGGAGAATCGCCTGCTTGAAATCTAATTATTTCTATCAACTCTAAAGTAGGATTTCTGTGTGGAATAAGCAAAGGTTTTGTAATTTTTTTCAGCTTTTTTGTTTTGTTCCACTGCCAACCAAGGAAATACATATGTGGACACCAAAATATTTTTTAATTTCAACATTTTTCTGGAAGAAATGGTGCATTATTTGAAAAAAAGTGGAAGGGTGCCAATATTTTTGGCCACGTCTGCACATCCATACAAGCACATACCCCCACGTCCATCTGCACCAACAAGTGGCCACCCATGGTTACTCCAACAGACAGACAGTCCAACACAACAACATGCGGCACACATCAAATGGTCTGATTTGGCACTGAATGAAGTTTAACTCCATTGTTGATATTAGCAGAGTACATGCCGTGCAGGCGATTATTGTTCCAAATGTGCAATACGTTCTTCTGACACATCCCTTTATTTGGGTGGTGTATAAGCGACAGACCACAACATTTATTTTTTTTCCAAAACTTGATGCAATCGAATGAATCTTGTAAAGGCATAACTTCAGGGTGCCCTCATTGATCGCTGAAAGTTTCAGCTTCTGAGGTCAAATCCTCTCGGGAGAGTAGATGATACGTACATGCTGTACATACTTCCCCTCCATTATATATAGATATATTTCACAAAGAGACCACATATACATATCAGTACTAGAATTATGATTGATTGGCTTGGAAATCTGCAAGCCAAGATTGGGAATGGCTCAGTTCAAGGGGACCCAAAAGGTGGCAAAAGAGATTCCTGCAAGTCAGCCAAACTGTCTAAAGGAAATAAAAGTCTGATCGCTAATGCAAATTTTGCTCACATTACAATTGTGGTTTCGCGTGATTGAAATTGAGAGCACGTTGGGTGAAAAGAGAACCGGAGGCAAGAAAGTGAAACCAATATGGTTTTGTGATGAAATTGAGGAAACAATACTTTGAGTAAGCTTACCGGCTGAGGAAACAAGACAACAAGCCACAACTTCTCTCAAATGCATCTAAGTAACAATCAATTGAAGGTCCTTCGCAGATTTGTCTTTTTATCGAGCTGCCATCCCAATATCAAATGAACGAACTGGTCTCAATGAACTAAAATGAAAAATATATACATAACCAGGCTTGTTCATTTACTTGGAACACATCTAAATATGATTAATGTACTTACCGACTTCCTTTGTACAATGTAATATACAGTGTGTGTGTGTGTGTATATATATATATATATATATATATATATATATATATATATATATATATATATATATATATATATATATATATATATATATATGTGTGTGTATATATATATATGTGTGTATATATAATCAGGGTGCGTCAGCTATTTGAAAACAAAATTTTAATTTAAGGAAAACAAAAATATTTATTAGAAAAACCAATATATTGTTATAGAATTTGGTACACATATTCTCAAATACACATAGCAAAAGGCTATTCAATAAAACCGCCATCAGCCTCGATTACTGCCTCGATACGGCTTCTGAAACGACTACATGCGTTTTTCAGGTGATCTTTATTCATGTTGGCCATAACGTCCCCAATAGCAGACATCAACGAGTCCTTGGTATTGTGGACATGCTTGTTAGTATCCCTCTCAACGACGCCCCAGACATAGTAGTCCAGGGGGTTCAAATCAGGAGAGGTAGGAGGCCAAATGTTAGGGGTAACATGATAATGAAAATTTTCGGCCATCCACTCCTGGGCCATGCAGGCTGTGTGAGAGGGAGCAGAGTCTTGCTGAAACACGTAAGGCATCCCCTGAGCAACTCTCTCGATCCAGGGCTTGACAACCGTCTCCAATGTCTGGATGTTGGCTGCTGCATTGATCCTAAGACTTTGCGGGAAAAAGTGAGGAGGCATGACATGGCCCTCATTGCTCAAGACCCCAAAGACCATCACAGACGATGAGAATTTGGTGTGCATAACAGTGGGAACTTCAGTGGGGCTGGCGCAGAGCCATCTGTCATTCCTCCTGTTTACCTTTTGATCTTGGACAAAGTTTTTGTCATCTGAGAAGAACCAGAGCATGTCGGGCTCCTCGGGGTGCTTGAGTTTGTTCAGCAAGTCCAGGGCATCATCAACGAGAACCCCGGCAAGTCAATGAGGGCCATTGCCAATCAGCTCAATGTTTCGGAGTCAACCATCAGACGTGTGGTGCACGAAGACATCAGGTACAAATCCAATGTTATGAAAAGAGGGCAGTTCATATCCGATAAGACCCGGAAGAACCGTGTGATCCGGGCGAAAGGCTTGCTGAACAAACTCAAGCACCCCGAGGAGCCAGACATGCTCGACATGCTCGACATATATATATTGTTGCGGTTGAGAGAATAAAGGTAACCCCCCCCCCCCCCCCCCCTCTTAGTTAGTTGCACCACAACATGTAGCCTCGCTTAGTTCAGTTGTTTCCTATTAAATGTAAGCATAGTCTCCTTTCCTGTGTTAGTATGCGTTGAGACAGGCGAGTAAGTGTAGGCTTCAGTGCTCATTGGGCTGGAATACCATGTGCTCTTTGGGCTGGAATACCATATGCTAGGGCCTGGAACAAGTCTGGAAGGCCCGAGGGAGGAGCTACAGGGGAGTGGCCGGTAAGCGGCAAGCAGCCACTAGAAGCTCAAGGGGAGTGGCTAACAACGACGGCCAGGGGAGTTTGGAACATTCGGGTGAGACTCTGGGGAGGGGCTATAAAACCCGGGCCGGATCCACGAACTCAGACTGCCCCCGAACTAGCTCTCTGTGATAGAGGTGTGGTTGGAACTCTCTCTGTGATCGAGGCTCTCTGTGCACGAACTCTCCCTGCCCTGCGCTCTGCTGCCTATTAGCGCTTGCGAGGACGGTCCCTCCCGGGGCCACAGACGCCAACGATCTCCTTGCCTGAGCTCCCTGCACATGCCGCGAACATCCCAGGGACACGCCAAACGAGCTGACCGGGGCGAACGGCGCCAACGACCGCGCTTGGAGCGCATAGTCCTTCTTCATCCTTTTCCCTGCGTGAGTGAGTGGGCCCTTGTCCGGGGATTAAGTAAGGACGATTAAGTGTCTGCTCTGTGTCTCTTTGCCCTGATCATTGGATAAATTGTATAATAAACCTGTGTTCTTTCGCATCCATTTGGCCGTTCATGTCATTTCCCTCCATTGGCTTCGCACTGCACGAATAAAACCGCTCAATCGGGTTCAATAAGAATTAACGGCACGAGTCACTGACACGCAAACCGCTCGGGCGTATCAGACCAGCGTGACTCGTGCGAGGTCCAGTCCCCGTTCTCGTGGCGGCGTGTGTATAGAAGGTACATGGGGATTCCACCCGATACCCGTCCACACGCTCGCTACAGGGGTGGCGGCTGGAATCGCTCCGCAATCCGCCCCACGAGTGTAAAGTGGGTCGCGGCCTCGTGGACTCGAAGGCCCGAGGGGGAAAAGGGTTTAACTCCTCTCTGTACGTCGACGGGCCCGAGATCCGCAACAATATATATATACTAGCTTGGCTCAGCTTGCTGCGCTCGCCTCATCACGCTTTGTAACTGAGGAACGGGCTTGTTTTAGCTGAGGATAATGACTGTACCTGAGTTGCTGTGTTGTCATGATTTACAGCAATCATAATACAAACAATTATTTTGCACAAATGTATTTGTTGTGTTTGTGATATTACATTTTTATAGGCAATTTAGGATGAAGATTTAGGTTGAATGTTTTTTTTTTTTCAAGAAAGAACCCCTCAGCACATACATCGGGGAGGGGTAGGTGCAGACTGGAAGTTTGGGACGATTACAGCTCACCACACATAATTTAAAACACCTCACGCCCACCTAATTTAAAACACCTCACCACCAAGTAATTTAAAACACCTCACCACCACGTAATTTAAAACACCTCACCACCAAGAAATTCAAAACACCTCACCACCAAGTAATTTAAAACACCTCACCACCAAGAAATTCAAAACACCTCACCACCATGTAATTCAAAACACCTCACCACCACGTAATTCAAAACACCTCACCACCACATAATTGAAAACACCTCAGCACCACGTAATTCAAAACACCTCACCACCACGTAAGTTCAAAACACCTCAGCTCCACGTTATTAAAAACACTTCACAACCACGGAAACAAAAGTTTGAGGGAGTAGTTCAGTGACAACACAGACACTGCCCAGATATGTAGATATATCGATAGATGACTGTTCCTGAGTTGCTGTTTTGTCATGGTTTACACCAATCATAATACAAACAATTTTGCACAAATGTATTTGTAATATACGTGATATTACATTTTATAAACAATTCAAGTTGAAGATTTAAGTAAAAAAACATTTTATTTTTTTCTAAAAAAAAATAAAATACACTCTGTGCACACGGGAGAGATGGGTGCACACCAGAAGTTTGGTACGATTTCACAAAAGTTTGAGGGAGTAGTTCAGTGACAAGACAAACACTGCACATATATATATATATATATATATATATATATATATATATATATATATATATATATATATACAGTGGAACCTTGACTTACGAGTGCACCAACTTATGAGTTTTCCGAGATACGAGCCGTCGCTCGGGCGGTTTATTGCTTTGAGATGCGAGCCGAGATCTGAGTTACGAGCTTACGCCACCCGCCACCAGGTGGGTTCCGGTCACGTGGTTATCTTGCCGTGCAAGCATATCTGCCGTATATCGCTGCTGTTTTGTTTTCGCATGTTGGTTATTTTGGAGCTTACGCCAGCCGCCACCAGGTGGGTTCCGGTCACGTGGTTATCTTGCCGTGCAAGCATATCTGCCGTATATCGCTGCTGTTTTGTTTTCGCATGTTGGTTATTTTGGAGCTTACGCCAGCCGCCACCAGGTGGGTTCCGGTCACGTGGTTATCTTGCCGTGCAAGCATATCTGCCGTATATCGCTGCTGTTTTGTTTTTGCATGTTGGTTATTTTGGAGCTTACGCCAGCCGCCACCAGGTGGGTTCCGGTCACGTGGTTATCTTGCCGTGCAAGCATATCTGCCGTATATCGCTGCTGTTTTGTTTTCGCATGTTGGTTATTTTGGAGCTTACGCCAGCCGCCACCAGGTGGGTTCCGGTCACGTGGTTATCTTGCCGTGCAAGCATATCTGCCGTATATCGCTGCTGTTTTGTTTTCGCATGTTGGTTATTTTGGAAAATTTCTTAGTTTTAACCATGGGTCCTAAGTAATTGAGTGCCAAGGGCAGTACTGAGAAGAAGAAGAGGATGATGTGCTTGGATATAAAACACGCAATCGTCGAAAAACATGAGCGAGGTGTACGTGTTGTCGACTTGGTGAGGCAGATGTGAAGGCAGCTGAAGATTTTATTATAACTTTTGCCGAACTGATAGAAGCCGAACGATACATCCCCCAGCAAATCTTCAACTGTGACGAGACAGGGCTCTTCTGGAAAAAGATGCCGAGGAGGACGTATATAACGGCAGAGGAGAAGAGCATGCCAGGCCACAACTTGTTCAGAGTGCCGGCGATAGCTCGGACATTTCTCTTTGTGGAAGACACGGTGAGATCCTTAACATCCAACAACTAATGGGACGCAAACGGGGCGCCCAGTTTAGCGGTACACACATTGATGAATCACCCTGCCTGTGAAACACCGACATGACAGGTTATAGCTGGGTCGGGATTCAAACCCAGGCTGGACAGTTTAGAGTCAAGTGTGCGTACCTCCAGTCCAGGCCATCCTGCCAACTTGTATGCTGCATACAGGTGAAATATAAAGCGCGAGATATTTTTATATATACTGCATATTTAAAAAAAAATTGGTGTGGTTTTTGGCGGGCTGGAACGGATTAATAGCATTTCAATGCATTTTAATGGGGAAATTTGATTTGAGAAACGAGCAAATTGAGTTACGAGCTCGGTCACAGAACGAATTAAACTCGTAAGTCAAGGTTCCACTGTATGTATATATATATATATATATATATATATATATATATATATATATATATATATATATATATAGTTGCGGTTTTGAGAACCCCTCACTTTGTAAATAAATAATCACTTCTTGTAAATATTCCATCATTTAAAAGGTCAAAGGTCGCACCCATAGTTAGTCCATATGCAACACGTAGGAACACCATAGGACTGTCAGTTATTTCCTTAGTATGTGTTTCAGATAAGGCTGTGTTCCCAATAGTTGAATCTGCGTTGCATTAATTAAATAAGATAGGCCCCATTCCGTCCATTTTGCCAGCCTCTCTCTCCAAATTGTGTTACGCGCCTCTGCTCGCACAGCAGCGTTCGCTGCCTCGCTCCAAACGCCATTACGCACGCGGTCAAGCTTGGAGAAGAAGGGGGCGGAGCACCAAGAACGAGGCGTGGCCCTGTCAACGAGCCGTCAAGGGCGGAGCCGGTGAGCCCTCGCTATCCAACCAGGGCTGAGGTGAGCTCACTGGCGGGCATGTCTCTATGAAGTGCGCATTGATTTCAAAGCGCGTTATATAAGCGCAAGCGCGAGGACTGCTTTCAGAACTGCGCAGGGGACCGTTGCTATTGAGAGAACTGCGCGGAGACGTCTGATTGTAACGTTATCCAGAGGACAGCGCGGAGGCGCGCTTGTTTCAACGAGCTGCGCAGGGAACCATCGTTTGATACGAACTGCCGTTTGATACGGACCTTGATTGATCGGGAGAGAGCGTTCGGCACGCTATACGTACGTGGCATTCCAGCCCCTCGCATATGTAAGGTCCGGTCACGCGCCAACGACACGCGAAGCTGCCTGCCATTCTTCGCCCGCGGACCCGGAGCCTGGACGGAGCCTCCCTGCCTGGACCTTCCTCCCCTACCAGCTACCATCCCGTGTAAGTCTGTCTGTTTGTCCGGGGTTGTAAGTAAGACTGTTTAGATAAGCTTGCTCTGTGTCCTTTTGCTCTTCTTCTTCTTGTACATTCTTTTCGTTTCCTCTTCTTTTGGTTTTGTACATAATTAATAAATCCACTCTTTGTTCTTCCCTTACTCTGGTTTCCTCTTATTCGATCGCTTTAGTCTTTTCTCGATTGAGTACCTGTGGCACGATTTGGAAACCGCTATAATCGGGTGTAGTATTTGTTAACGGCTCGGACCGCGGATTGCTAACCGCTCGGCAATATTCCATCTTATCCATGGTTCGGGCGGGAGTTATTTCCCTGCTCGCGGTCGGGGTTAGTACGTAGGTATTTGGGACTTCATTGACCAATCACCCGAGCTGATTCCGACCGGGAGGAGCATCATAATTTCCAGGATTGGGGGACGGCCAGCTTAAAAGACAAGGGGATTAACCCCCCCTTGATAAGGGGAGCGCCGACCCCCGTATCCGCAACAATATATATATACGGCCCTCCTTTTAGTGTCTGTCTTGTCACTGATATATATACTGCCCTCCTTTCAGTGTCTGTCTTGTCACTGAATTCTAGTTCAGTGACAAGACAGACACTGCACAGATATTATATATATATATATATATATATATATATATATATATATATATATATATATATATATATATATATATATATATATATATATATATATATATATATATATATATATATATATATATATAGTCTAGTAGGAAGACTAGGTCCCCCTGCACCCCCCGGAGATATACTTCTAATCAGTGTTTCTAGATTGGGAAAAATGTGTAGAAAATGACTAGCTATGGCCCCAAGCTGAAAAAATGTCCCACATACCATTTTTATGCAAATTACTGCTGCAAATTTTATGCAAAATTATGCAAATTTTATGCAAATTTTTGATGAGGAGTAGAGTTGAGGGGTCTTTGAGGGCTTCATCGAGGTGCTCTCGGTTGCAAGACTGGGTCATTCTGAGAAGCACAGCAGGGTCAGAGATCATGATGTTCTCCTCCTCAGTGAATCTCTCCATCAACAGCCTCTCCATTGCCTCACACACTGTTTTGAGGCAAAAGAGGGACTTTGCGTAGGCCTTTCCACTGAGAACACCTTTGAGAGATCCACTTGTTACTAGTTGTGCCTCAAAGAGAATCTCTGCATATCCAGAACCACGCATCTTGTGTCCAGTGAGCATCCCGATGTAGTTCATGGATGTGTGGAAGGGTCCAATCGTTACTACATGACTAGCAAATTCATTTGGCCAGCGCCAGATGATGGGAAGGGCTTTCATGCAGACACCCAGATCAAATGTATTCAGGACCCATCTCTGACCCACCTCAGCAGTTGCTGCCTCGGAACGCTTCAGTAGCTCACGAACAACTGCGTTGTCTGTGATCGGTTGGTGGATAGGCGTGCAGTAGTCGACTGTTGATTTGCTGGGTGGGGGAGAACCAGTTGCAGAGGTGAAACCCCCTAGCCCAGGCACAGGCTGCAGGCCATTGCCATGCCATGCAGGCACCAGGCACAGACCGATCACAGACAACGCAGTTGTTCGTGAGCTACTGAAGCGTTCCGAGGCAGCAACTGCTGAGGTGGGTCAGAGATGGGTCCTGAATACATTTGATCTGGGTGTCTGCATGAAAGCCCTTCCCATCATCTGGAGCTGGCCAAATGAATTTGCTAGTCATGTAGTAACGATTGGACCCTTCCACACATCCATGAACTACATCGGGATGCTCACTGGACACAAGATGCGTGGTTCTGGATATGCAGAGATTCTCTTTGAGGCACAACTAGTAACAAGTGGATCTCTCAAAGGTGTTCTCAGTGGAAAGGCCTACGCAAAGTCCCTCTTTTGCCTCAAAACAGTGTGTGAGGCAATGGAGAGGCTGTTGATGGAGAGATTCACTGAGGAGGAGAACATCATGATCTCTGACCCTGCTGTGCTTCTCAGAATGACCCAGTCTTGCAACCGAGAGCACCTCGATGAAGCCCTCAAAGACCCCTCAACTCTACTCCTCATCAAAAATTTGCATAAAATTTGCATAATTTTGCATAAAATTTGCAGCAGTAATTTGCATAAAAATGGTATGTGGGACATTTTTTCAGCTTGGGGCCATAGCTAGTCATTTTCTACACATTTTTTCCAATCTAGAAACACTGATTAGAAGTATATCTCCGGGGGGTGCAGGGGGACCTAGTCTTCCTACTAGACTAATATATATATATATATCTGTGCAGTGTCTGTCTTGTCACTGAACTATATATACAGGGTGATTCACATACGACGTACTATTTTGTTTTTGAATAACTGTGTTGCGTGAACCGATTTACTTGTAATTTGCAGCACTTATAGACAAATGTTACCCATTTATTATGTGAAAATTTCATTTAAAAATAATTGATACAAATTTAGTTATTGGTCTCGATATGGCGGCCATCATTTTTGATGATGGGAAACATGTCATGACATGACATGTCGATTAACATGTCGATTAAATTGCTCTTAAACGTTGATAATTATGGAACCGGTCTTAGAGTCAGCTTTAGACTTTTTAGCAGCATAATGTAAAGAAAAAATCAGCAAGAATGGCAAGTTACAACAGTCAGTAGCGTGCAAAAGCTGCAACCTGGTATGAGGCCACAAAAAGCTTAATCGAAGTGAAACGACGTCTTCGAACAGAGTTTGGTCGAAGCTGGGTGCTGCCAAGCAATGTCCAAAGTGTACACGACTCGACCAAGAGACTTGCTGGAACTCAAGCACCGCATCAGGAATGCCTTCTGGGAGATCACTGATGAAATGCGGCAGAAAACCATGCTCGAATACAAGCAGAGACTGTTCCGAGTGATCGAAAATGATGGCCGCCATATCGAGACCCATAACTAAATTTGTATCAATTATTTTTTAATGAAATTTTCACATAATAAATGGGGAACATTTGTCTTTAAGTGCTGCAAATTACAAGTAAATCGGTTCACGCAACACAGTTATTCAAAAACAAAATAGTACGTCGTATGTGAATCACCCTGTATATTGGATCTACATGCAAGGAATTCAAATGTTGTCCATCTTCCTCGTGTTGCAATAAACCTGCGCCCCTCCTTTCACACAGGTCACACTTCTACC